>NW_018397376.1:27577-27699 GCF_002168275.2 Theobroma umbraticum
TCACTTTAAATGGTTTTATAATCTTATAATTGATTTTAAGTTGAATTTTTTATACTTTTAGTTAAAACAGACTATAATTGAATGTGGACCTCGAGCAACGTGTAGAAAAACTTATTTATTTG
>NW_018397376.1:27799-27976 GCF_002168275.2 Theobroma umbraticum
CTCATAATTGATTTTAAGTTGAATTTTTTACATTTTTCATTAAAATAAACTATATTTGAATGCCTGTCTTGCGAAACATGTGAAAAAACCCATTTATTTGGAAGAAAAGTCTATTTGTAGTCTCTCATTCCTTTAAAAGTCTTATTACTTGCTTTAAATGGTTTCATAATCTCATAA
>NW_018397376.1:28126-28337 GCF_002168275.2 Theobroma umbraticum
CAAAAGCCTTATTGCTCACTTTAAATGGTTTTATAACCTCAAAATTGATTTTAAGTTTAATTATTTTTACTTTTTTGACTAAAACATATTATAATTGAATGTCTAAATCTAGAACTATGAAGGAAAAGACATTCATTAGAAAAAAACATCCATTTATAGTCTCTTATTCCTTGAAAAGCGTTATTGCTCACTTTAAATGATTTTATTATCT
>NW_018397376.1:28347-28463 GCF_002168275.2 Theobroma umbraticum
TTTATGTTTAATTATTTTTACATTTTTGGTTAAGACAAACTATAATTGAATGTCTACCTTGAGAATCGTGAAGAAAAAACCATTCAATGATAAGAAATGTCCATTTATAGTCTCCC
>NW_018397376.1:28607-28742 GCF_002168275.2 Theobroma umbraticum
TATCTCAAAATTGATTTTATGTTCAATTTTTTTAACATTTTTGGTTAAAACAGAAACATGAAGAAAAAAGCATTCATTGGTAAGAAAAGTCTATTTATAGTCCCCCATTCCTTCAAAAGCTTTATTACTCGCTTT
>NW_018397376.1:28770-28931 GCF_002168275.2 Theobroma umbraticum
TTAGGTTTAATTTTTTTACATTATTAGTTAAAACATATTATAATTGAATGTCTACTTTGAGAGACGTGAAGAAAAAGAGATTTATTGGTAAGAAAAATCCATTTATAGTCACCTATTCCAACAAAAGCCTTATTACTCACTTTAAATGGTTTTATAATCTC
>NW_018397376.1:28941-29086 GCF_002168275.2 Theobroma umbraticum
TTAAATTCAATTGTTTTATATTTTTAGTTTAAACAGATTGCAATAGAATATCTACCTCATGACACATAGAGAAAAAGGCATTCATTGACAAAAAAAGTCCATTTATAGCCACCCATTCCTTCAAAAACCTTATTACTCGCTTTAA
>NW_018397376.1:29096-29252 GCF_002168275.2 Theobroma umbraticum
AATCTCATAATTGATTTTAAGCTGATTTTCTTATATTTTTTGTTAAAATAGACTGTAATTCAATGTTTGCCTGGGGAAACATGTAGAAAAATCCATTTATTTGAAAGAAAACTTCATTTATAGTCTCCAATTACTTCAAAAGCCTTATTACTCACT
>NW_018397376.1:29262-29701 GCF_002168275.2 Theobroma umbraticum
TTATAATCTCATAATTGATTTTTAGTTGAATGTTTTTACATTTTTGGTTAAAATAAACTATAATTGAAAGTCTACCTTGTGAAACGTGAAAAAACAAGCATTCATTAGTAAGAAAAGTCCATTTATAATCACTCATTCCTTTAAAAGCCTTATTACCCATTTTAAATGGTTTTATTATCTCAAAATTGATTTTTTGTTCAATTATTTTTACATTTTTGGTTAAGACAAACTATAGTTGAATGTCTATCTCAAGAAAAATGAAGAAAAAGTATTCATTGACAAGAAATGTTCATTTATAGTCTCTCATTCCTTCAAAAATCTTATTACTCACTTTAAATAATATTATTATCGCAAAATTGATTTTATGTTAAGTTTTTTAAACATGTTTGGTTAAAATAGACTATAATTGAATTTTCCCTTAAGAAACATGAAGAAAAAT
>NW_018397376.1:29769-29974 GCF_002168275.2 Theobroma umbraticum
ATGGCTTTATAATCTCATAATTAATTTGAGGTTCAATTTTTTTATATCGTTGGTTCAAACATATTATAATTGAATGTCTACCATGAGAAACATGAAAAAAAAGGCATTTATTAGCAAGCAAAGTCCATTTATAGTCACTTATTCCCTCAATAGCCTTATTGCTCACTTTAAATGGTTTTATAATCTAAAATTTGATTTTAAGTTC
>NW_018397376.1:30358-30510 GCF_002168275.2 Theobroma umbraticum
TTTTATATTTTTTGTTAAAACAGACTATAATTGAATGCCTACCTTAGGAAACGTATAAAAAAACCTATTTATTTCGAAGAAAAGTCCATTTATAGTCTCTCAATCATTCAAAAGCTTTATTACTCGCTTTAAATGGTTTAATAATCTCATAA
>NW_018397376.1:30520-30635 GCF_002168275.2 Theobroma umbraticum
GTTGAATTTTTTATATTTTTCATTAAAACATACTATAATTGAATGTTTATCTCAGAAAACGTGTAGAAAAACCCATTTATTTGAAAGAAAAGTCTATTTATAGTCTCTCATTCCT
>NW_018397376.1:30649-30791 GCF_002168275.2 Theobroma umbraticum
ACTCGCTTTAAATGGTTTTATAATCTCATAATTAATTTTAAATTAAATTTTTTATATTTTTTGTTTAAATAGACTATAATTGACCGCTTCATGAAATGTGTAGAAAAACCCATTTATTTGGAAGAAAAGTCCATTTATAGTC
>NW_018397376.1:31039-31250 GCF_002168275.2 Theobroma umbraticum
CAAAATTGATTTTATGTTCAATTATTTTTACATTTTTGGTTAAGACAAACTATAGTTGAATGTCTACATTGAGAAACGTAAAGAAAAAAGCATTCATTGACAAGAAATATCCATTTATAGTCTCTTATTCTTTCAAAAGCTTTATTACTCACTTTCAATAGTTTTCTTATCTCAAAATTGATTTTATGTTAAATTTTTGTTAGTATTTTTA
>NW_018397376.1:31260-31503 GCF_002168275.2 Theobroma umbraticum
ACTATAATTGAATATCTGCCTTAAGAAACATGAAGAAAAAAGCATTCATTGGCAAGAAAAGTCCATAGTTTCTCATTCTTTCAAAAGCCTTATTACTCACTTTAAATGGCTTTATAATCTAATAAATGATTTTAGGTTTACTTTTTTTATATTATTGGTTAAAAAAATTATAATTGAATATCTATTTCGAGAAACGTGAAGAAAAAGATATTTGTTGTCAAGAAAAGTCCATTTATAGTCACC
>NW_018397376.1:31513-31654 GCF_002168275.2 Theobroma umbraticum
AAAGCCTTATTGCTCACTTTAAATGACTTTATTATCTCAAAATTGATTATATGTTCAGTTTTTTTAACATTTTTGGTTAAAACAGAAACATGGTGAAAAAAGCATTCATTGGCAAGAAAAGTCTATTTATATTCTCCCATT
>NW_018397376.1:31754-31861 GCF_002168275.2 Theobroma umbraticum
TTTAAAGTGAGCAATAAGGCTTTTGAAGGAATAAGTGACTATAAATAAACTTTTATTGTCAATAAATGCCTTTTTTTTCAAGTTTCTTAAGGTAGACATTCAATTAT
>NW_018397376.1:31871-32034 GCF_002168275.2 Theobroma umbraticum
AATGAATAATATTAAAAAATTAAACCTAAAATTAAGTATGAGATTATAAAGCAATTTAAAGTGAGTAATAAGGTTTTTGAAAGAATGGGAGAATATAAATAGACTTTTTTTGCCAATGAATGCTTTTTTCTCCATGTTGTGTTTTAACCAAAAATGTTAAAAA
>NW_018397376.1:32104-32367 GCF_002168275.2 Theobroma umbraticum
GGTGACTATAAATGGACTTTTCTTGACAATAAATACCTTTTTTTCACGTTTGTCGAGGTAGACATTCAATAATAATTTTTTTAACCAATAATTTAAAAAAACTAAACCTAAAATCATTTATTAGATTATAAAGCCATTTAAAGCGAGTAACATGGTTTTTGAAGGAATGAGAAACTATAAATGAACTTTTCTTGTCAATGAATGCTTTTTTCTTCATATTTTTTAAGGTAGATATTCAATTATAGTCTGTTTTAACTAAAAAT
>NW_018397376.1:32377-32615 GCF_002168275.2 Theobroma umbraticum
ATTTAACATAAAATCAATTTTGAGATAAGAAAACCATTGAAAGTGAGTAATAAAGCTTTTGAAGGAATAGGAGACTATAAATGGACATTTCTTGTGAATGAATGCTTTTTTTTTACGTTTCTCAATGTAGACATTCAACTATAGTTTTTCTTAACCAAAAATGTAAAAATAATTGAATATAAAATCAATTTTGAGATAATAAAACCATTTCAAATGGGTAATAAGGCTTTTGAAGGAA
>NW_018397376.1:32625-32749 GCF_002168275.2 Theobroma umbraticum
TAAATGGACTTTTCTTCCAAATAAATGAGTTTTTCTACACATTTCATGAAGCAGTCAATTATAGTCTGTTTTAACAAAAAATGTAAAAAATTTAATTTAAAATTAATTATGAGATTATAAAACC
>NW_018397376.1:32759-32922 GCF_002168275.2 Theobroma umbraticum
AGTAATAAGGCTTTTGAAGGAATTAGAGACTATAAATAGACTTTTCTTTCAAATAAATGGGTTTTTCTACACGTTTTTTAAGAAAAGCATTCAATTATAGTATGTTTTAATGAAAAATGTAAAACATTCAGCTTAAAATCAATTATGAGATTATGAAACCATT
>NW_018397376.1:32932-33070 GCF_002168275.2 Theobroma umbraticum
AATAAGGCTTTTGAAAGATTGAGAGACTATAAATAGACTTTCCTTCAAAATAAATGGGCTTTTTTATACGTTTTCTAAGGTAAGCATTCAATTATAGTCTATTTTAACGAAAAATATAAAAAATTCAACTTAAAATCA
>NW_018397376.1:33084-33228 GCF_002168275.2 Theobroma umbraticum
AAACCATTTAAAGCGAATAATAAGGCTTTTGAAGAAATGGGTGACTATAAATGGACTTTTCTTACGAATGAATGCCTTTTCTCTATATATCACGAGGTAAACATTCAATTATAATCTATTTTAACCAAAAATGTAAAAAAATTG
>NW_018397376.1:33238-33433 GCF_002168275.2 Theobroma umbraticum
CAAATTTTAGATTATAAAACCATTTAAAGTGAGCAATAAGGCTTTTGAGGGAATAAGTGACTATAAGTGGACTTTGCTTGCTAATAAATGCCTTTTTTTTCATGTTTCTCGTGGTAGACATTCAATTATAATATGTTTTAACCAACAATATAAAAAAATTGAACCTCAAATCAATTATGAGATTATAAAGCCATT
>NW_018397376.1:33443-33619 GCF_002168275.2 Theobroma umbraticum
GATAAACCTTGTGAAGGAATGAGAGACTGTAAATAGACTTTTCTTACCAATGAATGCATTTTTCTTCATGTTTCTTAAGGCAAACATTCAATTATAGTCTATTTTAACCAAAAATATTAAAAAAACTTAACATAAAATCAATTTTGCGATAATAATACCATTTAAAGTGAGTAATA
>NW_018397376.1:33629-33752 GCF_002168275.2 Theobroma umbraticum
AGGAATGGGAGACTATAAATGGATATTTCTTGTCAATGAATGCTTTTTCTTCATTTTTCTTGAGATAGACATTCAACTATAGTTTGTCTTAACAAAAAATGTAAAAATAATTGAACATAAAAT
>NW_018397376.1:33762-33917 GCF_002168275.2 Theobroma umbraticum
ATAATAAAACCATTTAAAATGGGTAATAAGGCTTTTGAAGGAATGGATGATTATAAATGGACTTTTTTTACTAATGAATACTTGTTTTCTCACGTTTCATAAGATAGACTTTCAATTATGGTTTTATTTTAACCAAAAATGTAAAAAAATTCAAC
>NW_018397376.1:33927-34109 GCF_002168275.2 Theobroma umbraticum
TTACGAGATTATAAAACCACTTAAAGCGAGCAATAAGGCTTTTGAAGTAATTGGAGACTATAAATGGAGTTTTCTTTCAAATAAATAGGTTTTTCTATATGTTTCCCCAGGCAAGCATTGGATTACAATCTATTTTAACAAAAAATATAAGAAAATCAGCTTAAAATCAATTATGAGATTAT
>NW_018397377.1:0-146 GCF_002168275.2 Theobroma umbraticum
AAATAGTTTTATAACCTCATAATTGATTTTAAGTTAAATGTTTTTACATTTTTGTTAACACAGATTATAATTGAATGTCTACCTTAAGAAATATGAAGAAAAAATTAGTCATTGGCAAGAAAAGTCTATTTATAGTCACTCATTCC
>NW_018397377.1:156-296 GCF_002168275.2 Theobroma umbraticum
TTATTACTTACTTTAAATGGTTTTATAATCTCATAATTGAATTTAAGTTGAGTTTTTCTACATTTTTCATTAAAACATATTATAATCGAATCTTTGCCTCGGGAAACATATAGAAAAAGCCATTCATTGGGAAGAAAAGT
>NW_018397377.1:306-409 GCF_002168275.2 Theobroma umbraticum
TCTCCCATTCCTTCAAAAGCCTTATTACTCACTTTAAAAATTTTTATAGTCTCATAATTGATTTTAAGTTGAATATTTTTACATTTTTAGTTAAAACAGATTA
>NW_018397377.1:631-1065 GCF_002168275.2 Theobroma umbraticum
TAATCTCATAATTGATTTTAAGTTGAATATTTTTACATTCTTGGTTAAAACAGATTATAATTGAATGCCTACCTAGAGAAACGTAAAGAGAAATGCAGTCGTTGGTAAGAAAAGTCCATTTATAGTCACTAATTCCTTTAAAGTCTTTATTATTCGCTTTAAATAATTTTATAATCTCATAATTGATTTTAGGTAGAATTTTTTTACATTTTTTATTAAAACATACTATAATTGAATGTTTTCCTCAAGAATTCTTTTCCATTTTTGATTAAAACAGACTATAATTGAATGTCGACATGGAGAAACGTAAAGAGAAAGGCAATGATTGGCAGGAAAAGTCCGTTTATAGTCACCAATTCCTACAAAAGCCGTATTACTTGCTTTAAATGATTTTATAATCTCATAATTGATTTTAATTTGATTTTTTTTACATT
>NW_018397377.1:1226-1430 GCF_002168275.2 Theobroma umbraticum
AAATGGTTTTATAATCTCAAAATTGATTTTAAGTTGAATTTTTTTACATTTTTATTAGAACAAATTATAATTGAATGTTGACCTCAGCAAACGTGAAGAAAAAGATATTCATTGGTAAGAAAAGTCTATTTATAGTCATCTATTACTTTAAAAGCCTTGTTACTCTCTTTAAATAGTTTTATAATCTCATAATTGATTTTAAGT
>NW_018397377.1:1619-2013 GCF_002168275.2 Theobroma umbraticum
CCACCCATTTCTTCAAAAGCCTTATTACTCACTTTAAATGGTTTTATAATCTCACAATTTGATTTTAAGTTGAATTTTTTTATATTTTTCATTAAAAAAGATTATAATTGAATGTTTACCTTGAGAAACATGAAGAGAAATATAGTTATTAACAAGAAAAGTTTATTTATAGTCGTCGATTCCTTTAAAAGTCTTATTAATCGCTTTAAATGGTTTAATAATCTCATAATTGATTTTAGGTTGAATTGTTTTACATTTTTTCTTTAAGTAGACTATAATTGAATGTCTGCCTCAAGAAACGTGAAGAAAAAGACATTCATTTGCAAGAAAAGTCCATTTATAGCCACCCAATTCCTTCAAAAGCATTATTTCTCACTTTAAATGGTTTTATAAT
>NW_018397377.1:2023-2286 GCF_002168275.2 Theobroma umbraticum
ATTTTAAGTTTAATTTTTTCACATTTTTAGTTAAAATAGGCTATAATTGAATGTTTGCCTTGAGAAATGTGAAGAGAAAGGCAGTCATTGTTGGCTCCATTAGTTTTTGATGATAATAATATTGGGTGAGGGCTAATCATGCATCAAATACAAATAAGCGCAACGGAAATAAATTTAAGATTAAATTACGTCTCACCTTCCTAGGCTCTCTTTTATGCTGAATTGAGTACGAAATTAAATTACAAATATATTTTACCTTAATA
>NW_018397377.1:2697-2852 GCF_002168275.2 Theobroma umbraticum
GATTATAAAACCATTTAAAGCGAGTAGTAAGGCTTCCGAAGGCATGGTTGACTATAAAGAGACTTCTCTTGTCAATGATTAGTTTTTTCTTCATGTTTCTCACGGCGAACATTCAATTATAATCTGTTTAAACTAAAAATGTAAAAATATTCAAC
>NW_018397377.1:2862-2964 GCF_002168275.2 Theobroma umbraticum
TTATGAGATTATAAAACCATTTAAAGAAAGTAATAAGCCTTTCGAGGGCTTGAGTGACTATAAGTGGACTTTTCTTACCAATGAATGACTTTTTTTTCATGT
>NW_018397377.1:2974-3287 GCF_002168275.2 Theobroma umbraticum
AAACATTCAATTATAATCTGTTTAAACCAAAAATGTAAAAAAATTTAACCTAAAATCAATTATGGGATTATAAAACCATTTAAAGAGAGTAATAAGCTTCCGAAGGCATGGGTGACTATAAATAGACTTTGTTTACTTCACATTTCCTAAGGCAGACATTCGACTTAAAATCAATTATGAGATTATAAAATTATTTAAAAAAAAGTAATAAAGCTTTTGAAGGCATGAGTGACTATAAATAAACTTTTCACTCCAATGGATGGCTTTCGCTTCACGTTTCTCGATATAGACATTCAATTATAATATATTTTAA
>NW_018397377.1:3297-3554 GCF_002168275.2 Theobroma umbraticum
AAAAAAATTTAATTTAAAATTAATTATGAGATTATAAAATTATTTAAAGCTAGTAATAATACTTTCAAAGGTATGAGTAAATATAAATAAGCTTTTCTCTCCAATGGATGGCTTTCGAAGGCATGGGCGAATATGAATGAACTTTTTTACTGAACGAATGATTTTTTTTTTTCACATTTCTCGAGGCAAACATTGAATTATAATATATTTTAACTAAAAATGTAAAACAATTTAACCTAAAATCAATTATGAGATTA
>NW_018397377.1:3581-3705 GCF_002168275.2 Theobroma umbraticum
AGGAATGGGTGACTATAAATGGACTTTTTTTGCTAATAAATGCCTTTTTCTTCATGTTTGTGAAGGTAGACATTCAATTATAATCTGTTTTATCCAAAAATGTAAAAAAATTCAACTTAAAATT
>NW_018397377.1:3715-3877 GCF_002168275.2 Theobroma umbraticum
TTATAAAACTATTTAAAGTGAGTAAAAAGGCTTTTGAAGGAACGGGTGACTATAAATAGACTTTTTTTGCCAATGAATGCCTATTTCTTCATGTTTCTTGAGGTAAACATTCAATTCAAGTCTGTTTTAATAAAAAATGTAAAACAATTCGACTTAAAATCA
>NW_018397377.1:3887-4042 GCF_002168275.2 Theobroma umbraticum
TATAAAATCATTTAAAGCGAGTAATAGAAGGAATGGGTGATTATAAATAGATGTTTTTTGCTAATGACAGCCTTTTCCTTACGGTTCTCGAGGTAGACATTCAATGATAATTGTTTTTGAAAAAAAATGTAAAAAAATTCAATTTAAAATCAATT
>NW_018397377.1:4052-4523 GCF_002168275.2 Theobroma umbraticum
AAAATCATTTAAAGCAAGTAATAATGCTTTTGAAGGCATAGATGACTATAAATAGACTTTTCTAGTCAATGAATCACTTTTTCTACAAGTTTTTCAAGGCAAACATTCAATCATAATATGTTTTAACCAAAAATGTAAAAAAATTCAACCTAAAATCAATTCAAAGATTATAAAACTATTTAAAGTGAATAATAACACTTTTGAAAGAATGGGTGACTATAAATAGACTTTTTTTATCAATGAGTATCTTTTTATTCATGTTTTCCAAGGCAGACATTTAATTATAATCTAGTTTAATCAAAAATATAAAAAAACTCAATTAAAAATCAATTATAAGATTATAAAACTATTTAAGGTAAGTAATAAGGCTTTTGACGAAATAAGTGACTATAAATGGACTTTACTTATAAATGAATGGCTTTTTTATGTTTCTTGAGGCAAACATTCAATTATAATCTATTTTAACCAAAA
>NW_018397377.1:4533-4822 GCF_002168275.2 Theobroma umbraticum
ATTCAACTTAAAATCAATTATGAGATTATAATACCTTTTAAAGCTAGTAATAAGGCTTTTGAAAGCTTGAATGACTATAAATGGACTTTTCATGCCAATAGATGGCTGTTGCTTTACGTTTTCCAAGGTAGATATTCAATTATAATATACTTTAATCAAAATTGCAAAGGACTTCAACTTAAAATCAATTATGAGATGATAAAATCATTTAAAACGAGTAATAAGGCTTTCAAGGGCTTAGGAGACTATAAATGAACTTTTCTTCTCAATGAATGGCTTTTTCTTCATG
>NW_018397377.1:4832-4915 GCF_002168275.2 Theobroma umbraticum
TAAACATTCAATTATAATCTGTTTAAAGTAAAAATGTAACAAAATTTAACCTAAAATCAATTATGAGATCATAAAACCATTTA
>NW_018397377.1:4925-4994 GCF_002168275.2 Theobroma umbraticum
TAAGGCTTTCGAAGGTATAAGTGACTATAAATGGACTTTTGGTGTTAATGAATGGCTTTTGCTTCATGT
>NW_018397377.1:5069-5249 GCF_002168275.2 Theobroma umbraticum
ATTATAAAACCATTTAAAGCGAGTAAGAATACTTTTGAAGGCATGAGTGACTATAAATGAGCTTTTCTCTTCGATGGATGGCTTTTGCTTCACTTTTCTAGAGATAGACATTCAATTATAATATATTTTAACCAAATTCGAAAAAATATTCATCCTAAAATCAATTATGAGGTTATAAAA
>NW_018397377.1:5636-5778 GCF_002168275.2 Theobroma umbraticum
AAGTGAGTAGTAAGGCTTTTAAAGGAATGGGTGACTACAAATAGACTTTTCTTGGCAATGACAGCCTTTTTCATCATGTTTCTCAACGTAAACATTCAATTATAATTTTTTTAACTAAAAATATAAAAAAATTCAACTTAAA
>NW_018397377.1:5788-5954 GCF_002168275.2 Theobroma umbraticum
AGATTATGAAACCATTTAAAGCGAGTAATAAGGCTTTCAAAGGCATGGTTGACTATAAATGAACTTTTCTTACCAATGAATGGCTTTCTCTTCATGTTTCTCATGGCAAATATTTAATTATAATCTGTTTAAACTAAAAATGTAAAACAATTCAACCTAAAATTAA
>NW_018397377.1:5964-6400 GCF_002168275.2 Theobroma umbraticum
ATAAAACTATTTAAAGCGAGTAATAAGGTTTTCGAGGGCTTGGGTGACTATAAATGAACTTTTCTTACAAATGAATGGTTTTTTCATCATGTTTTCAAAGGCAAACATTCAATTATAATCTGTTTAAATTAAAAATATAAAAAATTTAACCTAAAATCAATTATGTGATTATAAAACCATTTAAATAGAGTAAAAAGCTTTCGAAGGCATGGGTGAATGTAAATGAACTTTTTTTGCTTCATATTTCCCAAGGCAAACATTCAACTTAAAATCAATTATTAGATTATAAAATTATTCAAAAACAGTAATAAAACTTTCGAAGGCATGAGTGACTATAAATTAACTTTTCACTCCAATGGATAGCTTTTACTTCACGTTTCTCGAGATAGATATTTAATTATAATATATTTTAATCAAAAATGTAAAAAAATTCAAC
>NW_018397377.1:6410-6573 GCF_002168275.2 Theobroma umbraticum
TTATGAGATTATAAAACCATTTAAAGCGAGTAATAATACTTTCAAAGGTATGAGGAACTATAAATGAGCGTTTCTCTCCAATGGATGGTTTTCGCTTCACATTTTTCGACATAGACATTCAATAATAATATATTTTAATAAAAAATATAAAAAAATTAAACTT
>NW_018397377.1:6583-6824 GCF_002168275.2 Theobroma umbraticum
ATGAGATTATAAAACTATTTAAAGCGAGAAATAAGGCTTTCAAAGGCATGAGTAACTCTAAATGAGCTTTTCTCTCCAATGGATGGCTTTCGAAGGCATGGGAGAATATGAACGAACTTTTTTCAGAACGAATGGCTTTTTTTTTCACATTTCTTGAGGTAAACATTGAATTATAATATATTTTAACCAAAAAACGTAAAAAAATTCAACCTAAAATCAATTATGAGATTATAAAACCATT
>NW_018397377.1:6848-7015 GCF_002168275.2 Theobroma umbraticum
AAGAATGGGTGACTATAAATGGACTTTTCTTACCAATGAATGACTTTTTCTTTATGTCTTTCAAGGTAAATATTCAATTATAGTCTGTTTTAACTAAAATTGTAAAAAAATTTAACTTAAAATCAATTATGAGATTACAAAACCATTTAGAGTGAGTAATAAGGCTT
>NW_018397377.1:7254-7436 GCF_002168275.2 Theobroma umbraticum
ACTTAAAATTAATTATGAGATTATAAAACTATTTAAAGCGAGTAGTAAGCCTTTCGAAGATATGGCTGACTATAAATGGACTTTTCTTACCAATGATTGGCTTTTTCTTCACGTTTCTCACGGTAAACATTTAATTATAATCTGTTTAAACCAAAAATGTAAAAAATTCAACTTAAAATCAA
>NW_018397377.1:7446-7729 GCF_002168275.2 Theobroma umbraticum
ATAAAACTATTTAAAGTGAGTAATAAGGCTTTCGAGGGCTTAGGTGACTATAAATGGACTTGTTTTACCAATGAATGGCTTTTTCTTAGTGTTTCCCAAGGTAAACAATTAATTATAATCATTTTAAGCCAAAAATGTAAAACAATTTAACCTAAAATGAATTATGAGATTATGAAACTATTTAAAGAGAGTAATAAGCTTTCGAAGGCATGGGTGACTATAAATGGACTTTTTTTGCTTCACGTTTTCTAAGGAAAACATTCAACTTAAAATCAATTATGAG
>NW_018397377.1:7739-7886 GCF_002168275.2 Theobroma umbraticum
CATTTAAAAAGAGTAATAAAGCTTTCGAAGGCATGAGTGACTATAAATGAACTTTTCACTCCAATGGATGGCTTTTACTTCACGTTTCTCAAAATAGATATTCAATTATAATATATTTTAATAAAAAATGTAAAAAAATTTAACTTA
>NW_018397377.1:7896-7991 GCF_002168275.2 Theobroma umbraticum
TGAGATTATAAAACCATTTAAAGTGAGTAATAATACTTTCGAAGGCATGAGTAACTATAAATGAGCTTTTTGTTGGCTCTATTAGTTTTTGATGA
>NW_018397377.1:8001-8158 GCF_002168275.2 Theobroma umbraticum
TTCCCATTTATCTATGTTTAACTTTTTTACTTGAGTGTGCAAGACAAAAATGTATATTAAATAATTAGTTAATCATTCGAAAACAAATATCAAAACTCATAAAAATAAGGAGCTATAATTGAGCAATGAAACAAGAAGCCTCTCAATTAGATAATCA
>NW_018397377.1:8168-9236 GCF_002168275.2 Theobroma umbraticum
TTGGATAAAACTCAAAAGAGAAGTTGGCGAGTTCAAGCAAACCGTGAAATAGGGAATACTCAGTGGACCAAGAGACAGTGTTAGTTGACTGAGAGCTTATTGCCAGAAATTAGGTTCAGAGATAGAGATGACTTAATAGACTAAGTGGCAATATTAGTCGACTAAGAGCATTCTGTCTGAAAATTTGAATTGTATGCTAAAAGATAAATTAATGGCTAGAATTGTCTCCAAACTATTTTCAAAGGTCAAAATCTGTCTAACAGCCATCATAGTTAATTTTTCAAATGTAAAAGGTATTCTCAACAGCTATGAATCAGTTTTAAACGCTTCCAAGATAAAAAAGAGCTCAAAATAGCAAAAACTCTCTACATACTTTCTACACTTCACTCCAATCTTTATAATAGAGTTAAGCACTTCACTTTGTACCATTTAGCTTAGGTTAGTGATCATAGGTACTTCTTTATTTCTTTTCTCTTTGATTGCTCAGAGTGTGCGAGACACTCTAAGGGGATTAATCAAGCTTGGGTTAGCTTATAAGTGTATAGTTCTACTCGCCTAGAAAGTTAGTTTTGGATATTGTTGATCCCGGAAAAAACCATTGTTGAAAGTTGTGGCTGAGCCTGTGAAAAGCCATTATAAAAGCTTGGTGGAAGCTTGGAAATTTTACTGTTTATAGTGATTTGGTTTAAAAAATCCTTGGTTCCATAATCAAGGTAGTGAATGTAGGTCTTTAACCTAGCCACTATAAATCTTTGTGTATTGACTTCCATGTTTTATTTTTCATTTCATTCTTTGATTGGATTATTCCTTCATCTTGCATTTAATATCTTATCATTGAGCTTTAACTTGCCCCCAAATTAAAGGTTAAATTTAGTAAGAGCCAAAAAGGTTCTATTCACTCCCCCTCTAACACATCTATTTGTGACCAACAAGTGATATCAGAGCCAGGTTCCTTATTCTTACGGCTTAACATCCTAAGGGAGATCCAAATGGCTTTTCAAAAATCTATAGTTGCTGAGGGACAATCCACAAACAGACCACCCCTATTTGATGGATCGAACTACCCTT
>NW_018397377.1:9246-10069 GCF_002168275.2 Theobroma umbraticum
TAGAATGTCTATCTATATAAGGGTAATACACTATGAAATGTGAAATGTTATCACTGATGGACCTTTCATTCATCTAAACAAGTGTGGGAAAAACTTAGGATTATCCATTAAAGGACTTCTTAAGTTAAAGAGTCCAAAATAGCTCTTCTAACTCATAACTATGAGATTTTTAAGATGAAACCTGGTGAAGATATCACCAGCATGCTTGATAGGTTCACCAATATTAGCAATAAACTCAGTCAGCTAGGCAAACCAATCCCTGAACATGAAATTGTCAAAAGACTACTTAGAAACCTACCAAAAAATTGAAAGCCAAAAGTGACTGCTATCCGTGAAGCTAAGGACTTAAATGTTATTACTCTTGATGAAATTTGTGGGTCTCTTTTACTCATAAATTGGAACTTGAAGAGGAAGAAGAAGACAAGAGAGAAGTAAAAGAAAAGAAGAAAAGCATTGCCTTAAAAGCAAGCATTTTGGAAGAAGAACTGAAAAATTTATCCTGCAATGATGATGAAAAATTGACCATGGTAGCTAGAAGGTTCAGAAAACTTATGGGACAAAGAGATAAGAGATTAGCAAAGAAAGGGTACAGAAGAGATCAACGTTTTTCATGGAGAACGAGAAATAAGAATGAGTCCAATAAGACGGAAGAGCTTATATGCTTTGAATGCAAGACACCTGGACAGTTCAAGTCAGAATGCCCCTTGATGAAGGAAGAAACTTCTAAGAAAAATAGAAATTTGAAAAAGGCAATAGTGGCTGCAACCTAGTCAGACAATGATGTTTCAAGCTCAGATGCTGAAGAAGAGAAAGTGGAGGAAAG
>NW_018397377.1:10091-10847 GCF_002168275.2 Theobroma umbraticum
AGAGATGATGAATCTGAGGTATGTTCTGTTTCTTGTGACATTTCTATGGATGAAATTCAAGATGAATATGAATATCTTTGTGATGAGTTTGAAAAACTTATATCAAAATACAAGGCTTTGGAAAGAAAGACCTCATCTCTTGAGAATGATTTGGAAAAGATAAATCATTATTTTTGCTCCATTTTTGAACAAAGAAACTTACTTCAAACTGAACTTGAACACGCAAAAATAGATTATGAAATTATGAAATTGGAATTGAAAAATAGGATTGACGCTTTGCAAAAAGTCATTGATGAAAATACTGCTCTTAGAATGTAAAAAATGAAACATCAAGAAGAAACACATATTTTAAGAAAAGTTCTGTTATTGTTTCTCCTAGGTGTTATACTTGTGATAAACTTAGTCACCTATCTTATAACTGTTATAGAAATAGAAGCATGCAGAAAATAAAAAGGATTTGGGTTCCGAAAGGATCCTATGTGGTAGCTAATCTTCAAGGACCCATCAAGATATGGGTACCTATTAAGAAAAACTAAAAATCTGTCTTGCAGGTTGAGCCTAACCGAAAAGACATATGTTCAATAGCTCAATTGAAGGAGAAGCAACCATGGTATATGGACAGTGGCTGCTCAAGGCATATGACTGGAAATGAAGTGTTATTTGCTCAGCTGGACAAGAAAAAAGGTGGTACTGTATCATTTGGATATGACTCAAAAGGTAGAATTCATGGTATAGGAACTATTGGTAAGAATTCTC
>NW_018397377.1:10857-10992 GCF_002168275.2 Theobroma umbraticum
TAGTCATGTGTTACTTGTTAAAGGTTTAAAGCATAATTTATTAAGTATCAGTTAACTGTGTGATAAAGGCTTTAAATTATGTTTTGACTCATATAAATGTGAAGTGAAAGACATTAGTGCCAATAGAGTTTCATT
>NW_018397377.1:11002-11146 GCF_002168275.2 Theobroma umbraticum
AGAATTAAAAATATGTATGTTATATTTTTATAAGATCTTGAGATTAATTGTGAAACATGTCTTATGGCAAATGATGCAAATAATAGTTGATTATGGCATAGGAGACTTGGACATGTGAGCATGCATACTATCTCAAAATTAATG
>NW_018397377.1:11246-11338 GCF_002168275.2 Theobroma umbraticum
ACACTCTAAGCAATCAAGGAGAAAAGAAATAAAGAAGTACCTATGATCACTAACTCGATCTGAATGGTACAAAGTGAAGTGCTTAACTCTAT
>NW_018397377.1:11348-11551 GCF_002168275.2 Theobroma umbraticum
AGAGTGAAGTGCAGAAAGTATGCAGAGAGTTTTTGCTATTTTGAGCACTTTTTGATCTTAGAAGCCTTCAAAATTGATTCATAGCTATTGGGAATGCCTTTTATACTTGAAAAATCGACTCTGATGGCTGTTAGATAGATTCTGATTGTTGGAAATAGTTTGGAGACAATTCTGGCTGTTAATTTATCTTTTAGCATTCAATT
>NW_018397377.1:11561-11752 GCF_002168275.2 Theobroma umbraticum
GACAGAATGCTTTTAGTCGACTAACAATGCTACTTAGTCGATTAAGTCGTCTTTGTCTCTGAACCCAGTTTTTAGTAGTAAGCTCTTAGTCGACTATCTCTTGGTCGACTAAGTGTTCTCTGTCTCACAGTTTGCTTAAACTCGCCAACTTCTCTTTTGAGTTTTATCCAACCAACTCCCTTGATTATCCA
>NW_018397377.1:11762-11982 GCF_002168275.2 Theobroma umbraticum
TTCTTGTTTCATTGCTCAATTGTAGCTCCTTATTCTTATGAGTTTTGATATTTTCTTTTTAATAATTAACTAATTATTTAATATACATTTTTTTTCTGCACACTCAAGTAACAAAGTTATACATGTTTTATTATCATCAAAAACTAATACAGCCAATAATCTCCCTCTTTTTGATGATGACAAAACATTCCTTGATTAAATGCACAATGTCTATTTGTTA
>NW_018397377.1:11992-12436 GCF_002168275.2 Theobroma umbraticum
GCACCAGATTGGAATTTCTCCCCCTGAGTGTGTGCTCCCCCTTAGTATATGCATAATCTTTTCAAGTTATTTTACTATCCACTTAACAAATCAACAAGTTTTTATCTATTTCTTAGAAAGAGTGGCAAGCTTAAATGCAGACACTTTAATAGAGTGTCTTCATTCAAGCTTTCAGGACATTAGTGATAGGTGACAGAATATTATCCACATTATAACTCGCTGTCACCAGTATATTATCAACAATCAGTAATCATTGACATTCCACTAAACACAAAAGCATAGAAATAATTTCAACATTCAGACATCATCAACAAAATATCCATTAGCAACTAAGATAAAAGGTTATCATAAATAATAAAGTTAGTTTTCCTAAAATACCTTCATAAAATACCTAAAATACCTTCCTAAAATACCCTTAAATTCCTAATAACTCCTATCCTATCC
>NW_018397377.1:12536-12806 GCF_002168275.2 Theobroma umbraticum
CTTAAATATGAAAATAATCAGATTTGTGATGCTTGTCAACTAGGTAAACAAGTTTGAGCATCCTTTAAAACTAAGAAGATTATTTCAACCTCTAGACCTCTTGAGTTGATGCATATCAGTTTATTTGGTCTAATAAACATAACTAGCTTAGGTGGCAAATCATATGGCTTTCTGATAGTTGATTACTACTTTAGGTACACTTGGGTCTACTTTCTTACTTATTAAAATGATGCACTGCCTATATTTGTGAATCATTGTAAGAGAGTTCAA
>NW_018397377.1:12816-13067 GCF_002168275.2 Theobroma umbraticum
GACTTGTCATTGTTAGTATTAGGAGTGATCATGGAGGAGAATTTGAAGTAGATGATTTTGAAAATTTTTGAATGAAAAGGGGTTAGATCACAACTTCTCTACACCTAGAAAACCTCAACAAAATGGAGTTGTAGAAAGGAAAAATAGAACTTTAAAAGAAATGGCTATAATGATGCTTTGTGAAAACAATCTACCTAAATAATTTTGGGCAAAAGCTATCAATACAGCTGCATACATTCTTAATAGAGTAT
>NW_018397377.1:13077-13161 GCF_002168275.2 Theobroma umbraticum
CATGATATCAAAAACCCCATATGAATTGTACAAAAATAGAAAACCAAATATGTCTCACTTTAGGAGCTTTGGCTGCAAATGTTT
>NW_018397377.1:13171-13462 GCF_002168275.2 Theobroma umbraticum
AATGGAAAACATTCTCTAGGAAAATTTGATGCTGAGAGTGATGAAGCAATATTTCTAGGATATGCATTGAACTCAAAATCCTATAGAATTTTTAATAAAAGAACTTAACAATTGAAGAATCTATCCATGTTGCTTTTGATGAATCTAATGCCTTGCAAAAGGAAGCTCTTGCTACTGAAAATGATGCAGAGGATTAGAGGAATTAGAGAGACATGTGAATTCTCTGCTTTCAGCTCACAAATCGAGCCTAAGAGCTTTGAAGAAGCAGAAAAAGAAAAAAGCTGGATATTG
>NW_018397377.1:13472-13588 GCF_002168275.2 Theobroma umbraticum
AAGAGCTTGATCAATTTAAAAGAAATCGAGTGTGGACATTAATTTTTAGACCATTAAATCACACAATCGTTGGCACAAAATGGGTGTTTAGAAACAAGGTAGATGAGCAAGGTAAT
>NW_018397377.1:13598-13704 GCF_002168275.2 Theobroma umbraticum
ACAAAGCTAGGTTAGTGGCTCAAGGATATAACCAAGAAGAAGGCATTGACTATAATGAAACATTTGCTCTTGTTGCTAGGATAGAAGCCATAAGATTATTACTTGC
>NW_018397377.1:13714-13835 GCF_002168275.2 Theobroma umbraticum
TTCATGAACTTCAAACTATTTCAAATGGATGTGAAAAGTGCTTTCTTAAATGGCCTCATCCAAGAAGAAGTCTATGTTAAACAACCCTCTGGATTTGAGGACTTTGAAAAACTAGATTATG
>NW_018397377.1:13845-14045 GCF_002168275.2 Theobroma umbraticum
ACATAAGGCATTATATGGATTAAAACAAGCTCCATGAGCTTGGTATGAAATATTCTCAAACTTTTTAGTTGAAAAAGGCTATATTAGAGGAAGCATTGGTACAACATTATTTATTAAGAAATGCTTGAATGATTTAATTGTAGTTTAAATTTATGTGGATGATATTATATTTGATGCTACTAATGAGGCTTTGTGCAAGA
>NW_018397377.1:14181-14670 GCF_002168275.2 Theobroma umbraticum
AGGGCATCTTCATTAGTCAAGAAAGATACATTCAAGACATGCTAAAGAAGTTTGCTATGCTGAAACTAAAATAAATCAATACACCAATGAGCCCCTCCATCAAACTTGATGTAGATGAGAAAGGAAAAACTATTGATCAAAAACTTTATAGAGGTATGATTGGATTTTTACTTTATTTAACTGCTAGCAGACTTGATATTCAATTTAATGTATGCTTGTGTGCTTGGTTTCAATCTCAATCCAAAGAGTCACACTTAACTGCAATAAAAAGAATCTTCATGTACCTTTAAACACACAAAATTTAGGATTATGGTATCTTAGAGGAACATCTTTCACTTTTATTGGATATTCAGATGCAGATTTTGCTGAAAGTAAAATAGAAAGAAAAAGCACTAGTGGCACATGTCAGTTTTTAGAAGATATGCTTGTGTCATGGTCAAGTAAGAAACAAAATTCTGTTGCACTTTCCATAGCTGAAGCTGAATATAT
>NW_018397377.1:14680-15029 GCF_002168275.2 Theobroma umbraticum
AGTTGTTGTGCTCAGATTTTATGGATTAAACAACAAGTAAAGAAGTTTTGAGTGACTATGCATAATGTACCAATATTTTGTGACAACAAAAGTGCAATCAATATCTCAAAAATCCAATTCAACACTCAAGAACTAAGCACATTAAAATTAGACATCATTTTGTTAGAGACCAAGTGCTTAAAGGAGACATTAAGATTGAGTTTGTCAACATCTTCCATCAATTAGCTGACATATTTACCAAACGCTTAAATAAGGAAAGATTTTGTGAAATTAGGAGAAATCTAAGAATGACTATTGTTCAAGAGCTTTGAGAAAATATCTGAACATATCTCTAGTAAGACAGTGTACA
>NW_018397377.1:15096-15930 GCF_002168275.2 Theobroma umbraticum
GGACACAGACAGAGAAAGGCAAAACATGGTCATTTAAAAGGCTAAATAAAATAATAAAATTTAAAAAAACAAAAAGAGGAAATCGGGGGAAAAAAAGATAAGAAAAATGAACCAAAAATGAAAAGGGAGGGAAACTCTAAATTTTGAAATAATAAAAACTGTCCACATTTAAAAGGGAAGGGTCTGTCGGTCTTTAAGGAAAATTTTTTTCCAACACATTCTTTCCTTATCCTCTCTCATCTGAAATTGACTCACTAAAACCTAAACTCTTTCTTCCCAAATTCTTCAAACCCTAAAATTTGAAACTTTCAAAATCAATGGCAAAATCTTCTCCACCCACAGATGTTTTGGAAAAGAAGAAGGGTAAATGGCCCATGGAAAAAAATCCACCGTTTGAGATTCAAAAGAAGAAAAAGAAAGATGAATATACTACAGTGACTGTGAAAATTGGGAAGAAATAGAGAGAAAAGGAATAGAAATTAGAGAAAAAGAAAGAAAAAGAAAAACCCTCGGCAAAAGGTAACACTTCATCCCTGAAATTCAGAAATAAGATTCATGAAGATAGGTTTAGAAAAACGAAAACGCTCCAATCTCATACTGAAAATTTATCGACTGGGACAACTTTAATGAAGTTTCAAAAATTAAGGAAGGATTATTAGAATACTTTAAAAAAATTCAGTGTCTTTAAGAATAGAACCTATAATGTTAGTCTAGTAAAAGAATTTTATGCTGGTATAGCACAAGATGAGAATGAAATAGATGATCTTGAGAAATTTGTGAATAATAGTCTGAATGTATTTTTAAATGGGAAGGAATTTGTAGTTACTGCCTCTG
>NW_018397377.1:15940-16253 GCF_002168275.2 Theobroma umbraticum
ATTGTTGCATGTTGAGTGTAATGAGGAAAGTTATGAAATTCTAGAAGATTATGATCCCTCATCCTTGTGGGAAATGATTACTGGAAAAACTAAAAGATTTTCCTCAAAAAGCTATGCAAGTTTCATCAAAAGTCCACAAACTAAGATATTACATTACTTCATAGCTTCAACAGGTCATGGAAGAGGTGGCAGCTTTAGCTATGTAAGTCTGCAAGATATGTGGATGATGTAGTTTGTATTCAATGCTTTTTCTCTAAATTTAGGGAGATTTATGATAGAAAGGATGAGAGGAACATGTTGAGTTGACAAAATA
>NW_018397377.1:16353-16870 GCF_002168275.2 Theobroma umbraticum
GGTTAGCTTGATTGAGTATATAGGTTCTAACTCAGCCTAGAAAAGTTAGTTTTGGGTTTTGGTTGATCTCGGAAAAAACCATTGTTGAAGGTTGTGGCTAAGCCTATGAAAAACCATTGTAAAAGCATGGTGGAAACTTGGAAATTTCACCATTTATAGTGATTTGGTTTAAAAAATCCTTGGTTGAACAATTAAGGTAGTGAATGTAGGTCTTTGACCGAACCACTATAAATCTTTGTGTATTATCTTCCTTGTTTTATTTTTTATTTCATTCTTTGATTAGATTATTCCTTCATCTTGCATTTAATTTCTCATCATTGAGCTTTAACTTGCCCCCAATTAAAGGTCAAATTTAGTAAAAGCCAAAAAGTGCTACTCACCCCCACTCTAGCACATCTATTTGGGACCAACACTTTTCTCAACAATGGATGGCTTTTGCTTCACGTTTTCTAATATAAACATTCAATTATAATATATTTTAATAAAAAATATAGAAAAATTCAACTTAAAATAAATT
>NW_018397377.1:16880-17098 GCF_002168275.2 Theobroma umbraticum
AAAACCATTTAAAACGAGTAATAATACTTTAAAAGGCATGAGTAACTATAAATGAGCTTTTCTCTCCAATGGATAGCTTTCGAAGGTATGGGCAAATATGATTGGACTTTTTTTTCGAATGAATTGTTTTTTTTTTCACATTTCCTAAGGTAAACATTGAATTATAATATATTTTAACCAAAAAAGTAAAAAAATTCAACCTAAAATCAATTATGAGA
>NW_018397377.1:17108-17254 GCF_002168275.2 Theobroma umbraticum
ATTTAAAGTGAGTAATAAGACTTTTGAAGGAATGGATGACTATAAATGGGCTTTTCTTTATCAATGAATGCATTTTTCTTTATGTTTCTTAAGGCAAATATTCAATTATAGTTTGTTTTAATCAAAATTGTAAAAAAATTCAACTT
>NW_018397377.1:17264-17433 GCF_002168275.2 Theobroma umbraticum
ATGAGATTATAAAACCATTTAAAGTGAGTAAAAAGGTTTTTGAAGGAACGGGTGACTATGAATAGACTTTTCTTGCCAATGAGTGCCTATTTCTTCATGTTTTCCAAGGTAAACATTCAATTCTAGTCTATTTTAATCAAAAATGTAAAAAAATTCAACTTAAAATCAA
>NW_018397377.1:17443-17601 GCF_002168275.2 Theobroma umbraticum
ATAAAACCATTTAAACCGAGTAATAAGACTTTTGAAGGAATGGGTGATTATAAATAGACTTCTCTTGCCAATGGCAACTTTTTCCTTCACGGTTCTCAAGGTTGACATTCAATTATAATTTGTTTTAACCAAAAATGTAAAAAAAAAAACTTAAAATC
>NW_018397377.1:17611-17813 GCF_002168275.2 Theobroma umbraticum
TTATAAAACTATTTAAAGCAAGTAATAATACTTTCGAAGACATGGATGACTATAAATGGACTTTTCTAGTCAATGAATAGCTTTCTCTACAAGTTTCCCAAGGCAAACATTCAATCATAATCTGTTTTAACCAAAAATGTAAACAAATTCAACCTAAAATCAATTCAGAGATTATAAAACCATTTAAAGTGAGTAATAAGGC
>NW_018397377.1:17823-17959 GCF_002168275.2 Theobroma umbraticum
ATGAGTGACTATAAATGGACTTTTCTTACCAATGAGTGTCTTTTTATTTGCGTTTCCCATGGTAGACATTCAATCATAATCTATTTTAACCAAAAATGTAAAAAAACTCAACTAAAAATCAATTATGAGATTATAA
>NW_018397377.1:17969-18208 GCF_002168275.2 Theobroma umbraticum
AGAGAGTAATAAGGCTTTTGAAGGCTTGAGTGACTATAAATAGACTTTTCGTGTCAATGGATGGCTTTTGCTTTACGTTTCCCAAGGCAAATATTCAATTATAATATATTTTAATCAAAATTACAGAAAACTTCAACTTAAAATCAATTACGAGATTATAAAACTATTTAAAACGAGTAAAAAGGCTTTCAAGGGCTTGTGTGACTATAAATAGACTTTTCTTCTCAATGAATGGCTTT
>NW_018397377.1:18218-20406 GCF_002168275.2 Theobroma umbraticum
TTCTCAAGGCAAACATTCAATTATAATATGTTTAAAGTAAAAATATAACAAAATTCAACCTAAAATCAACTATGATATCATAAAACTATTTAAAGCGAGTAATAAGGCTTTCGAAGGCATAAGTGACGATAAATGGACTTTTGGCATCAATGAATGACTTTTGCTTCATGTTTCCTAAGGTAAACATTCAATTATAATATATTTTAATAAAAATGTAAAACAATTTAACTTAAAATCAATTATGAGATTATAAATCCAATTTAAGCGAGTAAGAATACTTTCGAAGGTATGAGTAACTATAAATAAGCTTTTCTCTCCAATGGATAGCTTTCGCTTCACATTTCTAAAGATAGACATTCAATTATAATATATTTTAAACAAATATGAAAAAAAATTCAACCTAAAATCAATTATGAGATTATCAAACTATTTAAAGCGAGTACTAAGACTTTTGAAGGAATGGGTGATTATAAATAGACTTTTCTTGCCAGTGGCAACCTTTTCCTTCACATTTTCCAATATAGATATTCAATTATAATATATTTTAATAAAAAAATATAAAAAAATTTAACTTAAAATCAATTATGAGATTATAAAACCATTTAAAGCAAGTAATAATGCTTTCGAAAGCTTGGGTAACTATAATTGAGCTTTTCTCTCTAATGGATGGCCTTCGAAGGCATAAGTGAATATGAATGAATATTTTTTCCGATCGAATGGCTCTTTTTTCACGTTTCTCGAGACAAACATTGAATTATAATATATTTTAACCAAAAACGTAAAAAAATTCAACTTAAAATCAATTATGAGATTATAAAACTATTCAAAGTGAGTAATAAGCCTTTTGAAGGAATGTGTGACTATGAATGGACTTTTCTTGCCAATGAATGCCTTTTCCTTCATGTTTCCCAAGGTGGATATTCAATTATAGTATGTTTTAACCAAAATTGTAAAAAAATTCAACTTAAAATCAATTTTTTTTAAAGTAACTTAAAATCAATTATAAGCTTATAAAACCATTTGAAGTGAGTAATAAGGCTATTGAAGGAATATGTGACTATAAATAGATTTTTCTTGCTAATGATAGCCTTTTCCTTCACGTTTCACGAGCTAGACATTCAGTTATAATCTGTTTCAACAAAAAATATATAAAAATTCAACTTAAAATCAATTATGAGATTATAAAGCCATTTAAAGCAAGCCTTATACAAAGGCATGGGTGACTATAAATAAACTTTTCTAGTCAATGAATAGCTTTTTCTGTAAGTTTCTCGACGCAGACATTTAATCATATTCTGTTTTGACCAAAAATGTAAAAAAATTTAACCTAAAATCAATTATGAGATCATAAAACATTTAAAGAGAGTAATAAGGCTTTTGAAGGTATGAGTGACTACGATTAGAGTTTTCTTACTAGTGAATGATTTTTCCTTTACGTTTTTTGAGATAAACACTTAATTATAACTTATTTTAACCAAAAATGTTAAAAAACTCAACTTAAAATCAATTATGAGATAATAAAACCATTTAAAGTGAGTAATAAGGCTTCTGAAGTAATGGGCAACTATAAATAGACTCTTCTTGTCAATGAATAGCTTTTTTTTTAAATTTCCTATCGCAGACATTCAATGATAAACTGTTTGAACAAAAAATATAAAAATATTCAACTTAAAATCAATTATGAGATTATAAAACCATTTAAGCAAGTAATAAGGCTTTCAAAAGCTTGAGTGACTATAAATGGACTTTTCGTGCCAATGGATAGCTTTTGGTTCATGTTTTCCAAGACAGACATTCAATTATAATATATTTTAATCAAAATTACAAAACAAAATCAACTTAAAATCATTTATGAGATTATAAAACCATTTAAAGCGAGTAATAAGGCTTTCCAAGGCATGGGTGACTTTAAATAAACTTTTTCAGTCAGTGAGTAGCTTTTTCTTTACGTTTCTTAAGGAAAACATTTAATTATAATCTGTTTAAATAAAAAATGTAAAAAAATTCAACCTAAAATCAATTATGAGATTATCAAACCACTTAAAGCGAGTAATAAGGTTTTTGAAAGTCTGAGTGACTATAAAAGGACTTTTGTTGTCAATGAATGGCTTTTACTTCATGTTTCTCGAGACAGACAATGAATTATAATATGTTTTAATCAAAAATATAAAAAAATTAAACTTAAAAT
>NW_018397377.1:20416-20750 GCF_002168275.2 Theobroma umbraticum
ATTATAAAACTATTTAAAAAAAGTAATAATGCTTTCGAAGGTATGAGTAACTATAAATAAACTTTTCACTCTAATAGATGACTTTTGCTTCACTTTTCCAGAGATAGACATTCAATTATAATCTATTTTAATAAAAAATGTAAAAGAATTCAACTTAAAGTTAACTATGAGATTACAAAATCATTTAAAGTGAGTAATAAGGCTTTTGACGGAATAGGTGACTAGAAATAGACTTTTCTTGCCAATGATAGCCTTCTCCTTCAAGTTTTTTAAGGTAGACATTCAATTATAATTTATTTTAACAAAAATATAAAGAAATTCAACTTAAAATCAA
>NW_018397377.1:20760-20987 GCF_002168275.2 Theobroma umbraticum
ATAAAATTATTTAAAGCAAGTAATAAGGCTTTTTAAGGCATGGACGACTATAAATAGACTTTTCTAGTCAATGAATGACTTTTTCTTCACGTTTCTCAAGGTCAACATTGAATAATAATCTATTTTAACCAAAAATAAAAAATTATTCAACTTAAAATCAATTTTGAGATTATAAAGCCAGTTAAAGCGAGTAATAAGGCTTTCGAAGGCTTAAGTGACTATAAATA
>NW_018397377.1:20997-21093 GCF_002168275.2 Theobroma umbraticum
GCCAATGGATGGCTTTTGCTTCACGTTTCCTCAGGTAAACCTTCAATGATAATATATTTTAATCAAAAACGTAAAAAAATTCAACTTAAAATCAAT
>NW_018397377.1:21103-21283 GCF_002168275.2 Theobroma umbraticum
TAAAGCCATTTAAAGTGAGTAATAAGGTTTTCGAAAGCTTGGGTGACTATAAATGGACTTCTCTGAACTATGATTGACTTTTTCTCATATTTGTAAAGGTAGACATTTAATTACAATCTGTTTTAACCGAAAATGTAAAAAAAATTCAACTTAAAATCAATTATGAGATTATAAAACCAT
>NW_018397377.1:21293-21511 GCF_002168275.2 Theobroma umbraticum
TAATAAGGCTTTTGAAAGAATGAGTGACTATAAATGGACTTTTTTTACCAATGAATGGCTTTTTCTTCACGTTTCCCAAGGTAGACATCCAATTATAATCTGTTATATTGAAAAGATAAACAAATTCAACTTAAAATCAATTATGATGTTATAAAATCATTTAAAGTGAGTAATAAGGTTTTTGAAGATATGAGCAACTATAAATAGACTTTTCTTGC
>NW_018397377.1:21521-21606 GCF_002168275.2 Theobroma umbraticum
CTTTTTCTTTAGGTTTCTCAAGGCAGACATTCAATCATAATCTATTTTAATAAAAATATAAAAAAATTCAATTTAAAATCAATTA
>NW_018397377.1:21616-21765 GCF_002168275.2 Theobroma umbraticum
AAATCATTTAAAGAGAGTAATAAGGCTTTTGAAGGCGTGAGTGACTATAATTGGACTTTTCTTACCTATGAATGGCTTTTTCTCATGTTTCCTGAGGCAGACATTAAATTATAATCTGTTTTAGCCAAAAATATAAAAAAAATTAACTT
>NW_018397377.1:21775-21954 GCF_002168275.2 Theobroma umbraticum
ATAAGATTATAAAATCATTTAAAGTGAGTAATAAGCTTTTTGAAGAAATGGATAGCCGTAAATATACTTTTTTTATCCATGAATGGTTTTTTCTTCATGTTTTTTGAGACAAACATTCAATTACAATCTTCTTTAATCAAAACTATAAACAAATTCATCTTAAAATCAATTATGAGATT
>NW_018397377.1:21964-22277 GCF_002168275.2 Theobroma umbraticum
TTAAAGTGGGTAATAAAGCTTTTGAAGGAACGAGTGACTATAAATAGACTTTTCTTACCAGTGATAGCCTTTTCCTTCACATTTCTCAAAGTAAACATTCAATTGTAATTTGTTTAACCAAAAATACAAAGAAATTTAACTTAAAATCAATTATGAGATTATAAAACCTTTTCAAGCGAGTAGTAACGCTTTCGAAGGCATGATTGACTATAAATGGACTTTTCTTGCCAATGATTGGCTTTTTCTTCACGTTTCTCATGGTGAACATTCAATTATAATCTGTCTAAATTAAAAATATAAAAAAATTCAACCT
>NW_018397377.1:22287-22452 GCF_002168275.2 Theobroma umbraticum
ATGAGACTATAAAACCATTTAAAACGAGTAATAAGGCTTTCGAGGGCTTGGGTGACTGTAAATGGAATTTTTTTTTCAATGAATGACTATTTTTTCATGTTTTCCAAGGCAAACATGCAATTATAATCTGTTTAAACTAAAAATGTAAAAAAATTCAACCTAAAA
>NW_018397377.1:22462-22597 GCF_002168275.2 Theobroma umbraticum
GATTATAAAACCATTTAAAATGTGTAATAAGCTTTTGAGGGCATGGGACTATAAATGGACTTTTTTTGCTTCACGTTTCCCAAGGCAGTCATTCAGCCATAATATCTTTTTATTAAAAATGTAAATAAATTCAAT
>NW_018397377.1:22607-22775 GCF_002168275.2 Theobroma umbraticum
TTATGAGATTATAAAACCATTTAAAAAGAGTAATAATGCTTTCAAAGAAATTAGTGACTATAGATAAACTTTTCACTCCAATAGAAGGCTTTTGCTTCAAATTTCTTGAGATAAACATTCAATTATAATATATTTTAATCAAAAATGTAAAAAAATTTAACTTAAAAT
>NW_018397377.1:22799-23004 GCF_002168275.2 Theobroma umbraticum
TAAAGCGAGTAATAATACTTTCGAAGGCATGAGTGACTATAAATGAGCTTTTCTATCTAATGGATGGCTTTCGCTTCATGTTTTCAAAGATAGACATTCAATTATAATATATTTTAATAAAAAATGTAAAAACATTCATCTTAAAATTAACTATGAGATTATAAAACTATTTAAAGTGAGTAATAAGGCTTTCAAAGATATGGGT
>NW_018397377.1:23618-23760 GCF_002168275.2 Theobroma umbraticum
TAAAGTGAGTAATAAGGCTTTTGAAGGAATGGGTGATTATAAATAGACTTTTCTATCAATGACAGTCTTTTTCTTTACGTTTCTCGAGGTAGACATTCAATTATAATCTATTTTAGCCAAAAATATAAAAATATTCAACTTA
>NW_018397377.1:23770-23958 GCF_002168275.2 Theobroma umbraticum
TGAGATTATAAAACTATTTAAAGTGTAACAATTGCTCCTCGATCGCTATTGGCATCCGAGTCTCGCGGGAGAACCTACCAAATCTCGAACAAGCCTTACTTAAAATGTTAGCTATTACTTCAGATTCATACCAACAATCTATGAAATTACTTTGATCCATAAAACTTTTTGTGAAAAGAATTGAACAA
>NW_018397377.1:24090-24497 GCF_002168275.2 Theobroma umbraticum
AAAAAATACATCAAGATATAATCTCCAAATGTACATTCGTATTGACACCATTGTCTAATTTCATAACAAGTTACACTATGACAACCCGACTTCTATCAGCGGAGTGACTCGAAATAAAGTGCTATGAGATGCCTTTACTTATCCACGGGGGATTAAAAATGTCGATGATTGCAAGTTAGGCTGATCACCATCTGTAAAAGAGAAATAAGGGGGTGAGTCTCACAGACTCAGTGATCATCGGCTCTGTGAGCAAGACGTAGATGGAAAACAAGTAAAAGGCATATATAGATTTTTCGTGCCAATGGATGGCTTTTGCTTCATGTTTCCTAAGACAGATGTTCAATTATAATATATTTTAATCAAAATATAAAAAAATTCAACTTAAAATCAATTATGAGATTATAAAA
>NW_018397377.1:24686-25018 GCF_002168275.2 Theobroma umbraticum
GAGATTATAAAACCATTTAAAATGAGTAATAATGCTTTCGAAGGCATGAGTGATAATAAATCAACTTTTTTCTCCAATGGATGGCTCCTGTTTCACGTTTCCCGAGGTAGGTATTTAATTACAATATATTTTAATCAAAAATATAAAAAATTTAACTTAAAATCAATATGAGATTATAAAACCATTTAAGGCGAGTAATAATACTTTAAAGGCATGAGTGACTATAAATGAACTTTTCTCTCCAATGGATGGCTTTCGTTTCATGTTTCTAGAGATAAACATTCAATTATAATCTGTTTTAACCAAAAATTTAAAAAAATTCAACTTAAAAT
>NW_018397377.1:25118-25512 GCF_002168275.2 Theobroma umbraticum
AAAAAAATTCAACTTAAAATCAATTATGAGATTATAGAACCATTTAAAGTGAGTGATAAAGTTTTTAAAGGAATAGGTAACGATAAATGGACTTTCTTGTTAGTGAATGTCTTTTTCTTCATGTTTTTCAAGGCAGATATTTAATTATAATGTGTTTTAACTAAAAATATAAAAAAATTGAACTTAAAGTCAATTATGATATTATAAAACCATTTAAAGTGAGTAATGAGGTTAGTAAAGGAATGAGTGGCTATAAATGGACTTTTCTTGCCAATGAATGGCTTTTTCTTCATGTTTCCGGAGGTAGACATTCAATTACAATTTGTTCTGATAAAAAAAGTTAAAAAAATTAACTTAAAATTAATTATGAGATTATAAAATAATTTAAAGTAAG
>NW_018397377.1:25667-26014 GCF_002168275.2 Theobroma umbraticum
TTAAAGTGAGTAATAAGGCTTTTTAAGGAATGCGTGACTATAAATGAACTTTTCTAGTCAATGAATAGCTTTTTCTTCATGTTTTTCAAGGTAGACATTCAATCAAAATCTATTTTAGCAAAAAATGGAAACAAATTCAACGTAAAATCAATTATGGTATTATAAAACCATTTAAAGCGAGTAATAAAGCTTTCAAAGCCATGGGTAACTGTAAATGTACTTTCCTAGTCAATGAATGGCTTTTTTTTATATTTCTCAAGACAAACATTTAATTATAATCTATTTTAATAAAAAATATAAAAAAATTCTACCTAAAATCAATTATGAGATTATAAAACTATTTAAAG
>NW_018397377.1:26024-26144 GCF_002168275.2 Theobroma umbraticum
GGCTTTTGAAGGGATGGGTTACTATAAATGGACTTTTCTTTTCAATGAATGCCTTATTTTCACGTTTATCAAGGCAAACATTCAATTATAATCTATTTTAACCAAAAATGTAAAAAAATT
>NW_018397377.1:26154-26513 GCF_002168275.2 Theobroma umbraticum
TCAATTGTGAGATTATAAAACCATTTAAAGTGAGTAATAAGGCTTTCGAAAGTATGGGTGGCTATAAATGGACTTTTTTAGTCAATGAATGGCTTTTTCTTCAAGTTTCCTAAGGTAGACATTCAATCATAATATGTTTTAACTAAAAATGTAAAAAAAATTTAACCTAAAATCGATTATAAGATTATAAAATCATTTAAAATTAGTAATAAGGCTTTAAAGAAATAGATGACTATAAATGAACTTTTCTTGCCAATAAATGACTTTTTCTTCCTGTTTCCTGAGGCAAACATTCAATTATAATCTATTTTAACTACAAATGTAAAAAAGCTCAACTTAAAATCAATTATGAGATTATA
>NW_018397377.1:26523-26847 GCF_002168275.2 Theobroma umbraticum
AAGTGAGTAATAAGGCTTTTGTAGGAATGTGTGAGTATAAATAGATTCTTTTTATCAATGGATGGATTTTCTTTTATGTTTCCTAAGGTAGACATTCAATTATAATATGTTTTATCCAAAACACTAAAAAGTATTCAAATTAAAATTAATTATGAGATTATAAAACCATTTAAAATGAGCAACAAGGCTTTCGAAGGCTTGAGTGACTATAAATCGCCTTTTTATGCCAATGGATGGATTTTGTTTAACGTTTTCCAAGGCAAACAATCAATTATAATATATTTTAATCAAGATTGCAAAAACATTCAACTTAAAATCAATTAT
>NW_018397377.1:26857-27025 GCF_002168275.2 Theobroma umbraticum
AATCATTTAAAGTAAGTAATAAGGCTTTCGAGGGTTTGTTTAACGACCTCTTCCCCCAATCGCTACTAGAGTTCGAGATTTGCGAGTGAATCCGTCAAATTCCAAACAAGCCTTAACTAAGCCTCCTAGCAATTTAAACTCAATTTACAATTTTAACACCATAATTCA
>NW_018397377.1:27035-27427 GCF_002168275.2 Theobroma umbraticum
ATAATCACGATATTTAAAACGTGACATCTAGATACTAATAACCAGATTTGATAATTCTATACAATTTCAACATAATATGCAGTAATCATTACATAACCTTAAGTTTTAGTAAATACATTTCCAGTAAACTATTAATCATTATAAGCTTGACTATTTGACACAATCCGACCTCTAGGCAGTGGAGCGACTCGGAGTGGAAGTCTAAAAGATGCCATTACCTAGGTTGTAGCCAGTCTTGAGGTACTGAACAATGCACTAGAACGGATTGCTTATCTGTAAAAGAAAATAAGGGGGTGAGTCTCACAAACTCAATGATCATCAACTTTGTGAGTAGGGCGTAAATGGGAAACAAGCTAAAGGTAGAAGATTTGAATATTAAAAATATAAGAATA
>NW_018397377.1:27510-27744 GCF_002168275.2 Theobroma umbraticum
AAGTCATGGAAAGATTCCTACCATCGAAATCACTTAACATCTGGTTTAAAGTAACTTAATGTCGTCATGCATGCTCCCGTAAAATCCAACATTTTACAAAGATTATGTGCAAATTCATAATTCACCTTGTACGCGAAGAATTAAATCAAATTTTATTGTATAAGTAAAGGAGCAGCAGAAAAACTATCATTTTTCACCATGCGAAAATTACTTACGTGAAAAACCCAAAGAGAT
>NW_018397377.1:28065-28258 GCF_002168275.2 Theobroma umbraticum
AAAAGTTCATTTCAAAATCATTGCCAAAATATTCACGTAGTAACATGATAAGATTCCTTATACGACTTTAAAATATAACTCTTTGCATGAGGTTCAAAGATCATTTACCATGGTGGATATGTGTTTCAATCATGAATGCACATTGATAACTCTATTATATAGAGTTATTTTGACTCATTTTGGGAGCTTAAGT
>NW_018397377.1:28358-29133 GCF_002168275.2 Theobroma umbraticum
AAAGTGAGTAATAAGGCTTTTGAAGGAATGGGTGATTATAAATAGACTTTTGTTGCCAATGATAGCCTTTTTCTTCATGTTTTTCAAGGCAGACATTCAATTATAATCTATTTTAGCCAAAATATAAAAATATTTAACTTAAAATGAATTATGGGATTATAAAACTATTTAAAGTGTAACGACTGCTCCTCGATCTCTACTGGCATCCGAGTCTCGCAGGAGAACCTGCCAAATCCCGAACAAGCCTTACTTAAAATGTTAGCTATTACTTCAGATTCATGCCATCAATCTATGAAATTACTTTGATCCATAAAACTTTTTGTGAAAAGAATTGAACAATAACCTTTATAAATTGACTAAACGTTTATTCATATAATCGTAAGAAAAAAAATACATCAAGATATAATCTCCAAATGTACATTCGTATTGACACCATTGTTTAATTTCATAACAAGTTACACTAAGACAACCCGACTTCTAGCAGTGGAGTGACTCGGAATAAAGTGCTATGAGATACCTTTACCCTATCCACGAAGGGTTAAAAATGCCGATGGCTACAAGCTAGGCTAATCACCATTTGCAAAAGAGAAATAAGGAGGTGAGTCTCATAGACTCAATGATCATCGGCTCCATGAGCAGGGTGTAGATGACAAATAAGCAAAAGGTAAATATAGACTTTTCATGTCAATGGATGGCTTTTGCTTCATGTTTCTTAAGAAAGATAGTCAATTATAATATATTTTAATCAAAAATGTAAAAAAAATCAACTTAAAAT
>NW_018397377.1:29143-29316 GCF_002168275.2 Theobroma umbraticum
ATTATAAAATCATTTAAAGCGAGTAATAAGGTTTTTGAAGGCTTTGATGACTATAAATGGACTTTTTCACTTATGAATGACTTTTTTTTTTTCACGTTTCTCGAGGCAAACATTTACTTATAATCTGATTTAAGAAAAATGTAAAACCATTCAACTTAAAATCAATTATGAGA
>NW_018397377.1:29326-29558 GCF_002168275.2 Theobroma umbraticum
ATTTAAAGTAAGTAATAAGGCTTTTGAAGGAATGGGCGACCATAAGTAGACATTTCTTGTCAATGAATGACTTTTTCTTCATGTTTCCAAAGGTAGACATTCAATTATATTCAGTTTTAACAAAAATGTTAAAAACATTTAACTTAAAATCAATTATGAGATTATAAAACTAGTTGAAGTGAGTAATAAGGCTTTTGAAGGTATAAGTGATTATAAATGGACTTTTCTTGTC
>NW_018397377.1:29568-29648 GCF_002168275.2 Theobroma umbraticum
TTTTTTTTCATGTTTCTTGAGGTAAACAATCAAATATAACTTCTTTTAACTAAATATATAAAATAATTCAACTTAAAATC
>NW_018397377.1:29658-29985 GCF_002168275.2 Theobroma umbraticum
TTATAAAACTATTTAAAGCGAGAAGTAAGGCTTTCGAAGGCATGGCTGACTATAAATGCTCTTTTCTATCTAATGATTGGCTTTTTCTTCACGTTTCTCATGGTGAATATTCAATCATAATCTGTCTAAACCAAAAATGTAAAACAATTCAACCTAAAATTAATTATGAGATTATAAAACCATTTAAAGCGAGTAAGAAGGCTTTCGAGGGCCTAGGTGACTATAAATGGACTTTTCTTGCTAATGAATGGCTTTTTCTTCATGTTTTCCAAGGCAGACATTCAATTATAATCTGTTGTAACTAAAAATATAAAAAAGTTCAACCTA
>NW_018397377.1:29995-30256 GCF_002168275.2 Theobroma umbraticum
TGAGATTATAAAACTATTTAAAGAGAGTAATAAACTTTCGAAGGTATAGGTAACTATAAATAGACTTTTTTTGCTTCAAGTTTCCCATGGCAAACATTCAACTTAAAATCAATTATGAGATTATAAAATCATTTAGAAAGAGTAATAATGCTTTCGAAGGCATAAGTGACTATAAATGAACTATTCATTTCAATGGATGGCTTTTACTTCACGTTTTTCGAAATAGACATTCAATTATAATATATTTTAATAAAAAATATA
>NW_018397377.1:30266-30434 GCF_002168275.2 Theobroma umbraticum
ACTTAAAATCAATTATGAGATTATAAAACTATTTAAACCTAGTAATAATACTTTCAAAGGCATGAGTAACTATAAATGAGCTTTTCTCTTCAATGGATGACTTTCGCTTCACGTTTCTCGAGATGAACATTTAATTATAATATATTTTAATCAAAAATGTAAAAAAAT
>NW_018397377.1:30444-30893 GCF_002168275.2 Theobroma umbraticum
ATCAATTATGAGATTATAAAACTATTTAAAGCGAGTAATAATAATTTCAAATATATGAATAGCTATAAATTAGCTTTTTTCTCCAATGGATGGCATTCGAAGGCATGGGCAAATATGAATGAACTTTTCTTCCCAACGAATAGTTTTTTTTTTTACGTTTCACAAGGCAAACATTGAATTATAATATATTTTAACCAAAAACATAAAAAAATTCTACCTAAAATCAATTATGAGATTATAAAACCATTTAAAGTGAGTAATAAGGCTTTTGAAGGAATGAGTGACTATAAATGGACTTTTCTTGCTAATGAATACCTTTTTCTTTATGTTTCCTAAGGTAGATATTCAATTGTAGTCTGTTTTAACCAAAATTGTAAAAAAATTAAACTTAAAATCAATTATAAGATTATAAAATCCCTTAAAGCGAGTAATAAGGCTTTTGAAGGAAT
>NW_018397377.1:30903-31358 GCF_002168275.2 Theobroma umbraticum
AAATAGACTTTTCTTGCCAATGATAGCCTTTTCCTTCAAGTTTTTCGAGGTAGACATTCGGTTATAATCTATTTTAACCAAAAATGTATGAAAATTCAACTTAAAATCAATTATGAGATTATAAAATCATTTATAGCAAGTAATAAGGCTTTCGAAGGCATGGGTGACTATAAATAAACTTTTTTAGTCAATGAATGGCTTTTCTGTAAGTTTCCTACCACAAGCATTTAATCATATTCTGTTTTGACCAAAAATGTAAAAAACATCAACCTAAAATCAATTATGAGATCATAAAAATATTTAAAGTGTGTAATAAGGCTTTTAAAGGTATGGGTAACTACGATTGGACTTTTCTTACTAATGAATAGCTTTTTCATCACGTTTTCCAAGGAAAACATTTAATTATAACCTATTTTAACTAAGAATTTTAAAAAACTCAACTTAAAATCAATTAT
>NW_018397377.1:31368-31515 GCF_002168275.2 Theobroma umbraticum
AATCATTTAAAGTGAGTAATAAGGCTATTGAAAGAATGGGTGACTATAAATGGACTCTTCTTATCAATTAATGGCTTTTTCCTTACGTTTCCTAAGGTAGACATTTAATTATAATATGTTTGAACTAAAAATATAAAAATATTCAAC
>NW_018397377.1:31525-31723 GCF_002168275.2 Theobroma umbraticum
TTTTGAGATTATAAAACCATTTAAGCAAGTAATAAGGCTTTCAAAAGTTTGAGTGACTATGAATGGACTTTTCATGCCAATAGATGGCTTTTGTTTTACGTTTTTCAAGGCAGACATTCAATTATTATATATTTTAATCAAAATTACAAAAAACTTTAACTTAAAATCATTTATGAGATTATAAAACTATTTAAAGCG
>NW_018397377.1:31733-32024 GCF_002168275.2 Theobroma umbraticum
CTTTTGAAGGCATGGGTGACTATAAATGAACTTTTCTAGTCAGTGAATTCCTTTTTTTTTTACGTTTCCTGAAGTAGACATTCAATTATAATCTGTTTAAACTAAAAATGTAAAAATATTCAACCTAAAAATAATTATGAGATTATAAAATCACTTAAAGTAAGTAATAAGGCTTTTGAAGGTATGAGTGACTATAAATAGATTTTTGTTGTTATTGAATGGCTTTTACTTCACGTTTCTCAAGAAAAATAATCAATTATAATATGTTTTAATCAAAAATATAAAAAAATT
>NW_018397377.1:32034-32219 GCF_002168275.2 Theobroma umbraticum
CAATTATAAGATTATAAAACCATTGAAAAAGAGTAATAATGCTTTCGAAGGCATGGGTGACTATAAATGAACTTTTCACTCCAACGGATGACTTTTGCTTCACATTTACAGAGACAGATGCTCAATTATAATATATTTTAATAAAACAAGTAAAAAATATTCGACTTAAAATCAATTATGAGATT
>NW_018397377.1:32229-32585 GCF_002168275.2 Theobroma umbraticum
TTAAAGCAAGTAATAAGGCTTTCGAATGCTTAGGTAACTATAAATAGACTTTTCTTACCTATGAATGGCCTTTTCTCATATTTCTCGAGACAAACATTTACTCATAATCTTTTTTAAGCAAAAATGTGAAATAATTCAACTTAAAATCATTTAAAGCGAGCAATAAAACTTTTGAAGGAATGGGTGACTATAAGTAAACTTTTCTTCTCAATGAATGACTTTTTCTTCACGTTTCTAAGGGTAGATATTCAATTATATTTTGATTTAATTAAAAAGGTAAAAACATTCAACTTAAAATTAATTATGAGATTATAAAACCATAAAAAGTGAGTAATAAGGTTTTTGAAGGAATGGGT
>NW_018397377.1:32595-32708 GCF_002168275.2 Theobroma umbraticum
GGATTTTTCTTGCCAATGAATGATTTTTTTCACATTTTTCAAGTAAAACATTCAATTATATTCTATTTTAACAAAAAACATAAAAACTTTCAACTTAAAATCAATTATGAGAT
>NW_018397377.1:32718-33059 GCF_002168275.2 Theobroma umbraticum
TTTAAGGTGAGTAATAAGACTTTTGAAGGTATGGATACTATAAATGGACTTTTCTTGTCAATAATGCTTTTTTCTTCACGTTTCTTGAGATAGACATTCAATTATAATCTGTTTTAACTAAATATGTAAATAAATTCAACTTAAAAATAATTTGGAGATTATAAAACTATTTAAAGCGAGTGATAAGGCTTTTGAAGGCATAGTGACAATAAATGGACTTTTCCTGCCTTTGAATGGCTTTTTCTCCCTTTTCCTGAAGTAGATATTCAATTATAATCTATTTTCAGCAAATATGTAAAAAAATTCAACTTAAAATCAATTATGAGATTATAAAACTATTT
>NW_018397377.1:33385-33534 GCF_002168275.2 Theobroma umbraticum
AATTAATTATGAGATTATAAAACCATTGAAAGCGAGTAATAAGGCTTTTGAAGGCTTGAGTGACTCTAAATAAACTTTTCATGTCAATAGATGGCTTTTACTTCATGTTTTCTAAGACAACTATTCAATTATAATATATTTTAATCACA
>NW_018397377.1:33544-33729 GCF_002168275.2 Theobroma umbraticum
AATTTAACTTAAAATCAATTATGAGTTTATAAAACTATTTAAAACGAGTAATAAGGCCTTTGAAGGAATGAGTGAGTATAAATAGACTTTTCTTGCTATTGAATGCCTTTTCCTTCATGTTTCCTAAGGTTAACATTCAATTATAATCTGTTTTAACCAAAAATGTAAAAATATTCAACTTAAAA
>NW_018397377.1:33752-33854 GCF_002168275.2 Theobroma umbraticum
TTTAAAGCGAGTAATAAGGCTTTTGAAGGCTTGAGTGACTATAAATGAACTTTTTGTGCAAATGGTTAGCTTTCACTTCATGTTTCCTAAGATAGATGTTCA
>NW_018397377.1:33864-33966 GCF_002168275.2 Theobroma umbraticum
ATTTTAATCAAAAATGTAAAAAAATTCTGCTTAAAATCAATTATAAGTTTATAAAACCATTTAAAGTGAGTAATAAGATTTTTGAAGGAATGGGTGACGATA
>NW_018397378.1:0-127 GCF_002168275.2 Theobroma umbraticum
TTTTGAAAAAATGAGTGGCTATAAATGGACTTTTATTGCCAATGAATTTTTTTTTATTCACATTTCTTGAGGTAAATATTCAATTAAAATATGTTTTAACAAAAAAGGTAAAAAAAATCAACTTAAA
>NW_018397378.1:614-783 GCF_002168275.2 Theobroma umbraticum
GGGTGGCTATAAATAGACTTTTCTTGCTAATGAAGGGCTTTTTTTCACGTTTCCCAAGTTGGACAATCATTTCTAATTTGTTTTAACGAAAAATGTGAAAAATTCAACTTAAAAATAATTATGAGATTATAAAACCATTTAAAGTAAGTAATAAGGCTTTCGAAGACAT
>NW_018397378.1:886-1168 GCF_002168275.2 Theobroma umbraticum
ATTATAATTTGTTCTAGCCGAAAATGTAAAAACATTGAACTTAAAATCAATTATACGATTATAAAATCGTTGAAAGTGAGTAATAAGGCTTTTGAAGGAATAGATGACTAAAGATGGACTTTTCTTGTCAATGAATACTTTTTCTTCACGTTTCCCAAGGCAGACAATCAATTATTATTTGTTTTAACCAAATATGTAAAAAAATCAATTTAAAATCAATTACGAGATTATAAAACCATTAAAGCGAGTAGAAGGCTTTCAAAGGCATGGGTGACTATAAAT
>NW_018397378.1:1178-1288 GCF_002168275.2 Theobroma umbraticum
AGACAATAAATGACTTTTTCTTCATGTTTTTTTAGGTAAACATTCAATTATAATCTGTTTTAACTAAAAATGTAAACATATTCAACTTAAAATCAATTATGAGATTATAA
>NW_018397378.1:1627-1748 GCF_002168275.2 Theobroma umbraticum
GAAGGAATGGGTGACTATAAATGGACTTTTCTTGCCATTGAATGCTTTTTTCTTAATGTTTTTTGATGCAGACATTCAATTATAGCCTGTTTAACCAAAAATGTTAAAAAATTCAACTTAA
>NW_018397378.1:2170-2311 GCF_002168275.2 Theobroma umbraticum
AGGAATGAATGACTATAAATGGACTTTTCTTGCCAATGAATGACTTTTTCTTCACGTTTTCCAAGGTAGAGAATTAATTATAATTCATTTTAACCAAATATGTAAAAAAATCAACTTAAAATCAATTACGAGATTACAAAA
>NW_018397378.1:2411-2577 GCF_002168275.2 Theobroma umbraticum
GGCTTTCAAAGGGATGGATGACTATAAATGAACTTTTCTTGCCAATGAATTCTTTTTTGCTTCACATTTCTCTAGGTAAACATTTAATTAAAATATGTTTTAACCAAAAATGTAAAAAAATTTAACTTAAAATCAGTTATGAGATTACAAAACTATTAAAAGTGAG
>NW_018397378.1:2587-2696 GCF_002168275.2 Theobroma umbraticum
TTTGAAAAAATGAGTGGCTATAAATAGACTTTTATTGCCAATGAATTCTTTTTTATTCACATTTCTTGAGGCAAATATTCAATTAAAATATGTTTTAACAAAAAAGGTA
>NW_018397378.1:2882-3013 GCF_002168275.2 Theobroma umbraticum
AATAAAAAATATTGAAAAATTTGATCTAAAATCAATTACGAGATTATAAACCATTTAAAGCGAGTAATAAGGCTTTTGAAAGCATAAGTGACTATAAATGGGCTTTTCTAGCCAATGAATAGCTTTTTTGT
>NW_018397378.1:3397-3532 GCF_002168275.2 Theobroma umbraticum
AACCATTTAAAGTAAGTAATAAGGCTTCCGAAGACATGGGTGACTAAAAATGGACTTTCTAGTCAATGAACGGCTTTTTTCTCATGTTTCTTGAGGCAGACACTCAATTATAATTTGTTCTAGCCGAAAATGTAA
>NW_018397378.1:3542-3802 GCF_002168275.2 Theobroma umbraticum
CTTAAAATCAATTATGCGATTATAAAATCGTTGAAAGTCAGTAATAAGGCTTTTGAAGGAATAGATGACTATAGATGGACTTTTCTTGTCAATGAATACTTTTTCTTCACGTTTCCCAAAGTAGACAATCAATTATTATTTGTTTTAACCAAATATATAAAAAAATCAATTTAAAATCAATTACGAGATTATAAAACCATTAAAGCGAGTAAGAAGGCTTTCAAAGGCATGAGTGATTATAAATGGACTTTTCTAGACAA
>NW_018397378.1:3812-3888 GCF_002168275.2 Theobroma umbraticum
TTTCTTCATGTTTTTTGAGGTAAACATTCAATTATAATCCGTTTTAACTAAAAATGTAAACATATTCAACTTAAAA
>NW_018397378.1:3898-3967 GCF_002168275.2 Theobroma umbraticum
GATTATAAAATCATTTAAATCGAGTAATAAGGCTTTGAAGGTATGGGTGACTATAAATGGGCTTTTCTA
>NW_018397378.1:3977-4127 GCF_002168275.2 Theobroma umbraticum
AGCTTTTTCCTCATGTTTCTAGAGGTAAACATTCATTCGTAATCTGTTTTCACCAAAAATGTAAAAAAATTCAACTTCAAATCAATTATGAGATTAAAAAATCATTTAAAGTAAGTAATAAGGTTTTTGAAGGAATGGGTGACTATAAAT
>NW_018397378.1:4532-4702 GCF_002168275.2 Theobroma umbraticum
TATTTAAAATGAGTAATAAGGCTTTCGAAGGCATGAGTGACTATAAATGGACTTCTCTAGTCAATAAACTGCTCTTTCCTCATGTTTCTTGAGGCAAACTTTCAATTATAATTTGGTCTAACCAAAAATGTAAATCCATTGAACTTAAAATCAATTATGTGATTATAAAA
>NW_018397378.1:4731-4852 GCF_002168275.2 Theobroma umbraticum
AGGAATGAATGACTATAAATGGACTTTTCTTGCCAATGAATGACTTTTTCTTCAAGTTTTCTAAGGCAGAGAATTAATTATAATTCATTTTAATCAAATATGTAAAAAAATCAACTTAAAA
>NW_018397378.1:4862-4929 GCF_002168275.2 Theobroma umbraticum
GATTACAAAACCATTTAAAACGAGTAAAAAGACTTTCAATGGTATGGGTGACTATAAATGGACTTTT
>NW_018397378.1:4939-5099 GCF_002168275.2 Theobroma umbraticum
AATGACTTTTTTTTCATGTTTTTCGAGGTAGACATTTAATTATAATCCGTTTTAACTAAAAGTATAAAAATATTCAACTTAAAATCAATTATGAGATTATAAAATCGTTTAAATCGAGTAATAAGGCTTTCGAAGGCATGAGTGACTATAAATGGGCTTT
>NW_018397378.1:5425-5560 GCF_002168275.2 Theobroma umbraticum
ACTATTTAAAGTGAGTAATAAAGCTTTTGAAAAAATCGGTGGCTATAAATAGACATTTCTTACCAATGAAGGGCTTTTCTACATGTTTCCCAAGGCGGACAATCATTTTTAATTTTTTTAACCAAAAATGTAAAA
>NW_018397378.1:6036-6146 GCF_002168275.2 Theobroma umbraticum
GACTATAAGTAGACTTTTCTTGCCAATGAACAACTTTTTCTTCATTTTTCCCAAAGCAGACAATCAATTATAATTTGTTTTAACCAAAAATGTAAAAGAAGTTTAACTTA
>NW_018397378.1:6322-6569 GCF_002168275.2 Theobroma umbraticum
TTAACAAAAAATGTAAAAAAATCAACTTAAAATTAATTATCAGATTATAAAACCGTTTAAAACAAGTGGTAAGGCTTTCGAAGGTATGGATGACTATAAATGGACTTTTCTAGTTAATGAATGGCTTTTTCTTCTTGTTTCTCGAGGTAGACATTCAATTTTAATTTGTTTTAACTAAAAATGTGAAACAATTTGGCCTAAAATCAATTACGAGATTTTAAAACTATTTAAAGCAAGTAATAAGGCT
>NW_018397378.1:6579-6728 GCF_002168275.2 Theobroma umbraticum
ATGGGTGATTATAAATGGACTTTTCTTGCATATGAATAGCTTTTTCTTTACGTTTTTCAAGGTAGGCATTCAATTATTGCCTGTTTGAGGTAAATATGTAAAAAAATTTAACTTAAAATCAATTACAAGATTATAAAACCATTTAAAGC
>NW_018397378.1:7171-7339 GCF_002168275.2 Theobroma umbraticum
ATTGGTGACTAAAATAGAATTTTCTTGCCAATCAATGACTTTTTTCTCATGTTACCCAAGGCAGATAATCAATTCTAATATGTTTTAACCAAAAATATAAAAAAATTCAACTTTAAATCAATTACGAGAATATAAAGAAATTTAAAGCAAATAATAAGGCTTTCGAGG
>NW_018397378.1:7439-7563 GCF_002168275.2 Theobroma umbraticum
ATAAATGAACTTTTATTGCAAATGAATACCTTTTCCTACACATTTCCTGAGACTGATTGTCTATTATAGTCTGTTTTAACTAAAAATGTAAAAATATTTAACTTAAAATGAATTATGAGATTAT
>NW_018397378.1:8005-8149 GCF_002168275.2 Theobroma umbraticum
CAATTATGAGATTAGAAAACTATTTAAAGTGAGTAATAAAGCTTTTAAAGGAATAGATGGCTATAAATAGACTTTTCTTGCCAATGAAGGGCTTTTCTTCATGTTTCCCAAGGCCAACAATCATTTTTAATTTATTTTAACTAA
>NW_018397378.1:8722-8850 GCF_002168275.2 Theobroma umbraticum
ATTATAAAACCATTTAAAGCAAGTAATAAGGCTTTTGAAGGAATGGTTGACTATGAATGGGCTTTTCTAGACAATGAAAGGCTTTTTTCTCATGTTTCTCAAGGTAGACATTCAATTATAATCTATTT
>NW_018397378.1:8860-9001 GCF_002168275.2 Theobroma umbraticum
TGTAAAAAAATCAACTTAAAATCAATTATGAGATTATACAACCATTTAAAATAAGTGGTAAGGCTTTCGAAGGCATGGATGACTATAAATGAACTTTTTACTTAATGAGTGACTTTTTCTTCTCATTTCTCAAGGTAGACA
>NW_018397378.1:9011-9101 GCF_002168275.2 Theobroma umbraticum
ATCTGTTTTAACTAAAAATATAAAATAATTCAGCCTAAAATCAATTACGAAATTCTAAAACCATTTAAAGCAAGTAATAAGACTTTTTGA
>NW_018397378.1:9111-9250 GCF_002168275.2 Theobroma umbraticum
GATCATAAATGGATATTTCTTGCATATGAATAGCTTTTTCTTTACGTTTTTCAAGGTAGACATTTAATTCTTGCCTGTTTTTGCCAAAAATGTAAAACAATTTAACTTAAAATCAATTACGAGATTATAAAACTATTTA
>NW_018397378.1:9350-9468 GCF_002168275.2 Theobroma umbraticum
GTTTAAAATGAGTAATAAGGCTTTCGAAAGCATGAGTGACTATAAATGAGCTTTTCTAGCCAATGAATAGCTTTTTCCTCATGTTTCTCAAGGTAGACATTCAATTGTAATCTGTTTT
>NW_018397378.1:9478-10858 GCF_002168275.2 Theobroma umbraticum
GTAAAAAAATTCAACTTAAAATCAATTATGAGATTAGAAAACCATTTGAAGTAAGTAATAAGGCTTTTAAAAGAATAGGTGACTATAAATAGACTTTTCTTACCAATGAATACCTTTTTCTTAATGTTTTTCAAGACAGACATTTAATTATAGCCTGTTTTAACCAAAAATATCAAAAAATTCAACTTAAACTCAACTATTAGATCAGAAAACCATTTAAAGTGAGTAATAAAGCTTTTGAAGGAATGAGTGACTATAAATAGACTTTTCTTATCAATGAAGGGCTTTTCTTCACGTTTCCCAAGGTGGGTAATCATTTTTAATTTGTTTTAACTAAAAATGTAAAAAAATTTAACTTAAAAATAATTACGAGATTATAAAACCATTTAAAGCGAGTAATAAGGCTTTCGAAAGTATAGGTGACTATAAATGGACTTCTCTAGTCAATGAATGGCTTTTTCTTCATACTTCTTATGGCAGACATTCAATTATAATTTGTTTTAACCGAAAATGTAAAAACATTGAACTTAAAAGTAATTATGAGATTATAAAACCATTTAAAGTGAGTAATAAGGCTTTTGAAGTAATGGGTGACTATAAATGAACTTTTCTTGCCAATGAATGACTTTTTCTTCACGTTTCTCAAGGCAGACAATCAATTATAATTTATTTTAACCAAAAACATAAAAAATTTAACTTAAAATCAGTTACGAGATTACAAAACCATTTAAAGCGAGTAACAAGGCTTTCAAAGGCATGGGTGACTATATATGGAATTTTCTAGACAATAAATGACTTTTTCTTCATGTTTCTTAAGGCAAACGTTCAATTATAATATGTTTTAATTAAAAATATAAAAATATTCAACTTAAAATCAATTATGAGATTATAAAACCGTTTAAAGTGAGTAATAAGGTTTTCAAAAGCATGAGTGACTATAAATGGGCTTTTCTAGCCATTTAAGAGCTTTTTCCTCATGTTTTTCGAGGTAGACATTCAATTGTAATCTGTTGTAACAAAAAATGTAAAAAAATTCAACTTAAAATCAATTATGAGACTAGAAAACCATTTTAAGCAAGTAATAAGGCTTTTAAAGGAATGGATGACTATAAATAGACTTTTCTTGCCAATGAATGCCTTTTTCTTAATGTTTTTTGAGATAGATATTCAATTATAGCCTGTTTTAACCAAAAATGTCAAAAAATTCAACTTAAACTCAATTATGAGATTAAAAAATCACTTAAAGTGAGTAATAAAGCTTTTGAAAGAATGGGTGGCTATAAATAGACTTTTCTTACCAATGAAGGACTTTTTCTTCACGTTTCCCAAGGTAAATAATTATTTTTAATTTGTTTTGACCAAATATGTAAAAAATTTAAC
>NW_018397378.1:10958-11075 GCF_002168275.2 Theobroma umbraticum
GTTTCTTAAGGCAGACATTCAATTATAATTTGTTCTAATAAAAAATATAAAAACATTGAACTGAAAATCAATTATGCGATTATAAAACCATTTAAAGTTAGTAATAAGGTTTTTAAA
>NW_018397378.1:11138-11269 GCF_002168275.2 Theobroma umbraticum
GACTATAAGTAGACTTTTCTTGCCAATGAACAACTTTTTCTTCATTTTTCCCAAGGCAGACAATCAATTATAATTTCTTTTAACCAAAAATGTAAAAGAAGTTTAACTTAAAATTAATTACGAGATTATAA
>NW_018397378.1:11373-11600 GCF_002168275.2 Theobroma umbraticum
GTTGACTATGAATGGGCTTTTCTAAACAATGAAAGACTTTTTCTTCATTTTTCTGGAGGCAGACATTCAATTATAATCTATTTTAACAAAAAAATGTAAAAAAATCAACTTAAATTAATTATTAGATTATAAAACCGTTTAAAACAAGTGGTATGGCTTTCGAAGGTATGGATGACTATAAATGGACTTTTCTAGTTAATGAATGACTTTTTCTTCTTGTTTCTTGA
>NW_018397378.1:11667-11792 GCF_002168275.2 Theobroma umbraticum
TTCTTGCATATGAATAGCTTTTTCTTTACATTTTTCAAGGCAGGCATTCAATTATTGCCTGTTTGAGGTAAATATGTAAAAACATTTAACTTAAAATCAATTACAAGATTATAAAACCATTTAAA
>NW_018397378.1:11802-11910 GCF_002168275.2 Theobroma umbraticum
AGGCTTTCGAAGGCATGGGTGACTATAAATGGACTTTTCTAGTCAATAAATTACATTTTCTTCACATTTCCCAAGGCAGACATTCAATTATAATCTATCTTAACAAAA
>NW_018397378.1:11931-12101 GCF_002168275.2 Theobroma umbraticum
AAATCAATTATGAGATTATAAAACCATTTAAAGTGAGTAATAAGTCTTTCGAAGAAATGAGTGACTATAAATAGACTTTTCTTGCCTATGAATGACTCTTTCTTCACGTTTTTCGAAGCAGACATTCAATTATGGCCTGTCTTAGCCAAAAATATAAAAACATTTAACTT
>NW_018397378.1:12111-12285 GCF_002168275.2 Theobroma umbraticum
ATGAGATTACAAAACCATTTATATTGAGTAGTAAGGCTTGTGAAGGAATTGGTGACTAAAATAGAATTTTCTTGCCAATCAATGACTTCTTTTTTCATGTTACCCAAGGCAGATAATCATTTCTAATATGTTTTAACCAAAAATATAAAAAAATTCAACTTAAAATCAATTACG
>NW_018397378.1:12385-12594 GCF_002168275.2 Theobroma umbraticum
AAATGTAAAAATATTCAACTTAAAATCAATAATGAGATTATAAAACCGTTTAAATCGAGTAATAAGGATTTCGAAGGCATGGGTGACTATAAATGGGCTTTTCTAGCCAATAAATAGCTTTTTTTCTCATGTTTTCAGAGGTTGACATTCATTTGTAATCTGTTTTCACCAAAAATGTAAAAGAATTCAACTTAAAATCAATTATGAGA
>NW_018397378.1:12781-12938 GCF_002168275.2 Theobroma umbraticum
ATTATAGCCTATTTAACCAAAAATGTCAAAAAATTCAACTTAAACTCAATTATGGGAGTAGAAAACCATTTAAACTGAGTAATAAAGCTTTTGAAAAAATCGATGGCTATAAATAGACTTTTCTTACCAATGAAGGGCTTTTCTTCATGTTTCCCAA
>NW_018397378.1:13062-13443 GCF_002168275.2 Theobroma umbraticum
TGACTATAAATGGCCTTTTCTAGTCAATGAATAGCTTTCTCTTCATGTCTCTTAAGGCAGACATTCAATTATAATTTGTTCTAATAAAAAATGTAAAAACATTAAACTTAAAATCAATTATGCGATTATAAAACCATTTTTAGTTAGTAATAAGGTTTTTAAAAGAATGGGTGACTATAAATGGACTTTTCTTCCCAACGAATTCTTTTTTCTTCGTATTTTTCAAGGCAAACATTCAATTAAAATATGTTTTAACCAAAAATGTAAAAATATTCAATATCAAATCAATTATGAGATTACAAAGCCATTTAAAGAGAGTAATAAGGCTTTTGAAGGAATGGGTGACTATCAGTAGGCTTTTCTTGCCAATGAATAACTTTT
>NW_018397378.1:13594-13728 GCF_002168275.2 Theobroma umbraticum
ATTATAAAACCATTTAAAGCGAGTAATAAGGCTTTCGAAGGTATGGTTGACTATGAATGGGCTAGACAATGAAAGACTTTTTCTTCATGTTTCTCGAGGCAAACATTCAATTATAATCTATTTTAACAAAAAAT
>NW_018397378.1:13738-13935 GCF_002168275.2 Theobroma umbraticum
CAACTTAAAATTAATTATCAGATTATAAAACCATTTAAAACAAGTGGTAAGGCTTTCGAAGGCATGGATGACTATAAATGGACTTTTCTAGTTAATGAATGACTTTTTCTTCTCGTTTCTCAAGGAAAACATTCAATTTTAATTTGTTTTAACTAAAAATGTGAAACAATTCAGCCTAAAATCAAGTACGAGATTCT
>NW_018397378.1:13945-14121 GCF_002168275.2 Theobroma umbraticum
AAAGCAAGTAATAAGGCTTTTTGAAGGAATGAGTGATTATATATGGACTTTTCTTGCATATGAATAGCTTTTTCTTTACGTTTTTCAAGGCAGGCATTCAATTATTGCCTGTTTGAGGTAAAAATGTAAGAAAATTTAACTTAAGATCAATTACAAGATTACAAAACCATTTAAAG
>NW_018397378.1:14145-14261 GCF_002168275.2 Theobroma umbraticum
TGGGTGACTATAAATGGACTTTTCTAGTCAATAAATGATATTTTCTTCACATTTTCCAAGGTAGACATTCAATTATAATCTATCTTAATGAAAAATGTAAAAAAATTCAACTTAAA
>NW_018397378.1:14271-14513 GCF_002168275.2 Theobroma umbraticum
AGATTATAAAACTATTTAAAGTGAGTAATAAGGCTTTCGAAGAAATGAGTGACTATAAATGGACTTTTCTTGCCTATGAATGACTCTTTCTTCACGTTTTTTGAAGCAGACATTCAATTATGGCCTGTCTTAGCCAAAAATATAAAAAAATTTAACTTAAAGTCATATATGAGATTACAAAACCATTTATGTTGAGTAATAAGGCTTTTGAAGGAATTGGTGACTATAAATAGAATTTTCTT
>NW_018397378.1:14590-14705 GCF_002168275.2 Theobroma umbraticum
AATTCAACTTAAAATCAATTACGAGAATATAAAAAAATTTAAAGCAAGTAATAAGGCTTTTGAGGGCATGGGTGAGCATAAATGGACTTTTCTAGTCTATGAATGACTTTTTCTT
>NW_018397378.1:15071-15241 GCF_002168275.2 Theobroma umbraticum
GGGCTTTTCTAGCCAATGAATAGCTTTTTCCTTATGTTTCTAGAGGTAGACATTTAATCATAATCTGTTTTCACCAAAAATGGAAAACAATTCAACTTAAAATGAATTATGAGATTAGAAAACTATTTAAAGTAAGTAATAAGGCTTTTGAAGGAATGGGTGACTATAAA
>NW_018397378.1:15489-15697 GCF_002168275.2 Theobroma umbraticum
AGACAATCATTTTTAATTTATTGTAACCAAAAATATAAAAACAATTAACTTAAAAATAATTACGAGATTATAAAACCATTTAAAGCGAGTATTAAAGCTTTCGAAGGTATGGATAACTATAAACAGACTTTTTTAGTAAATGAATGGCTTTTTCTTCATGTTTCTTAAGGCAGACATTCAATTATAATTTGTTCTAATCAAAAAAGTA
>NW_018397378.1:15999-16173 GCF_002168275.2 Theobroma umbraticum
CATTTAAAGCAAGTAATAACGCTTTTGAAGGAATGGGTGACTATAAGTAGACTTCTCTTGCCAATGAACAACTTTTTCTTCACATTTCACAAGGTAGACAATCAATTATAATTTGTTTTAACTAAGAATGCAAAAAAAAAATTCAACTTAAAATCAACTACGAGATTATAAAAC
>NW_018397378.1:16183-16326 GCF_002168275.2 Theobroma umbraticum
GAGTAATAAGGCTTTCAAAGGCATGGTTGACTATAAATGGGCTTTTCTAGACAATGAAAGGCTTTTTCTTCATATTTCTCGAAGCAGACGTTCAATTATAATCTATTTTAACAAAAAAATATAAAAAAATCAACTTAAAATCA
>NW_018397378.1:16426-17550 GCF_002168275.2 Theobroma umbraticum
CTTGGGAAACATGAAGAAAAAGTTATTCATTGGTAAGAAAAGTCTACTTATAGTCACCCATTCCTTCAAAAACCTTATTACTCCCTTTAAATGGTTTTGTAATCTCATAAATGATTTGATGTAGAAGTTTTTTACATTTTTGGTTAAAACATATTTTAATTGAATGTTTACCATAAGAAATGTGAAGAAAAAAGAATTCGTTGGAAAGAAAAGTCCATTTATAGTCACCCGTTCGTTTAAAAGCCTTATTACTCACTCAAAATGGTTTTATAATCTCATAATTGATTTTAAGTTCAATGTTTTTACATTTTTGATTAGAACAAATTATAATTGAATGTCTGCCTTAGAAAACATGAAGAAAAAGCCATTCATTGACTAGAAAAGTCCATTTATAGTCACCCATGGCTTCGAAAGAAAAGCCATTTAAAGCTTTATTACTCACTTTAAATGGTTTTATAATCTCGTAATTATTTTTAAGTTGAATTTTTTTACATTTTTAGTTAAAATAAATTAAAAAAAATTGTTGGCCTTGGGAAACGTGAAGAAAAGCCTTTCATTGGCAAGAAAAATCTATTTATAGCCACTTATTCCTTTAAAAGCTTTATTACACACTTTAAATAGTTTTCTAATCTCATAATTGAGTTTAAGTTGATTTTTTTGACATTTTTGATTAAACAAGCTATAATTGAATGTCTGTCTCGAAAAACATTAAGAAAAAATCATTCATTAGCAAGAGAAGTCCATCTATAGTCACCCATTTCTTCAAAAGACTTATTACTTACTTTAAATGGTTTTCTAATCTCATAATTGATTTTAAGTTGAATTGTTTACATTTTTAGTGAAAACATATTATGATTGAATGTCTACCTCTAGAAACATGAGGAAAAAGCTATTCATCGACTGAAAAGCCTATTTATAGTCACCCATGCCTTTGAAAGCCTTATTACTCGCTTTAAATATTTTTATAATCTCGTAATTCATTTTAAGTTAAATCTTTTTTACTTTTTTAGCTAAAACAGGCAATAATTGAATGTCTACTTTGAAAAACGTAGAAAAAGCTATTCATATGTAAGAAAAGTCCATTTATGATCACTCATTCCTTCAAAAAGCCTTATTACTTGCTT
>NW_018397378.1:17650-17774 GCF_002168275.2 Theobroma umbraticum
TTCAAAGGTATGGGTGATTATAAATAGACTTTTTTAGACAATAAATGACTTTTTCTACATGTTTCTCTAGACAAACATTCAATTATAATCTGTTTTAACTGAAAATGTAAAAATATTCAACTTA
>NW_018397378.1:17784-20534 GCF_002168275.2 Theobroma umbraticum
TGAGATTATAAAATTATTTAAAACGAGTAATAAAGCTTCGAAGGTATGGGTGACTATAAATGGGCTTTTCTAGCCAATGAATAGCCTTTTCCTCATGTTTTTTGAGGTAGATATTTAATTGTAATATGCTTTAACTAAAAATGTAAAAAAAATTCAACTTAAAATCAATTATGAGATTAGAAAACTATTTAAAGTAAGTAATAAGGCTTTTCAAGAAATGGGTGACTGTAAATGGACTTTTCTTACCAATGAATGCCTTTTTCTTAATGTTTTTCAGGACTGACATTCAATTATAACCTGTTTTAACTAAAAATGTCAAAAAATTCAACTTAAACTCAATTATGAGATTAGAAAACCATTTAAAGTGAGTAATAAAGCTTTTGAAGGAATGAGTGGCTATAAATAGACTTTTCTTACCAATGAAAAGCTTATTCTTCATGTTTTCTAAGGCGGACAATCATTTTTAATTTTTTTTAACTAAAAATGCAAAATAATTCAACTTAAAAACAATTACGAGATTATAAAACCATTTAAAGCGAGTTATAAGGCTTTTGAAGGCATGAGTGACTATAAATGGACTTTTCTATTCAATGAATGGGTTTTTCTTCATTTTTCTTGAGGACGACTCTCAAATATAATTTGTTCTAACTAAAAATGTAAAAACATTGAACTTAAAATCAATTATGAGATTATAAAACTATTTTATGTGAGTAATAAGGCTTTTGAAAGAATTTGTGACTATAAATGGACTTTTCTTGTCAGCGAATTCCTTTTTCTTCATATTTCTTAAGGCAAACATTCAATTAAAATATGTTTTAACCAAAAATGTAAAAAAATTTAACTTTAAATCAATTATGAGATTACAAGACTATTTAAAGCGAGTAATAAGGCTTTTGAAGGAATGGGTGACTATAAGTAAACTTTTCTTACCAATGAATAACTTTTTCTTTACGTTTCCTAAGGCAGACAATCAATTATAATTTGTTTTAACTAAAAATATAAAAATATTTAACTTAAAATCAATTACGAAATTATAAAACCATTTAAAGTGAGTAATAAGGCTTTCAAAGGCATGGTTGACTATGAATGGACTTTTCTAGACAATGAAAGGCTTTTTCTTCACATTTCTCGAGGTAGACATTCAATTATAATCTATTTGAACAAAAAATGTAAAACAATTTAACTTAAAATCAAATTTGAGATTATAAAACCATTTAAAATAAGTAATAAGGCTTTCAAAGGCATGGATGACTGTAAATGGACTTTTCTAGTTAATGAATGACTTTTCCTTCACATTTCTCGAGGTAGACATTCAATTATAACTTATTTGATCAAAAATGTGAAACAATTCAGCCTAAAATCAATTAGAAGATTCTAAAACTATTTAAGGCAAGTAATAAGACTTTTTGAAAGAATGGGTGATCATAAATGAACTTTTCTTGCATATGAATAGCTTTTTCTTTATGTTTTTCAAGTCAGATATTCAATTATTATCTATTTTAGCCAAAAATGTAAAAATATTTAACTTAAAATCAATTACAAGATTATAAAACCATTTAAAGCGAGTGATAAGGCTTTCGAAGGCATGGGTGACTATAAATAAACTTTTCTAGTCAATTATTGACATTTTCTTCACATTTTCCAAGGTAGACATTCAATTATAATCTATTTTAACAAAAAATGTAAAAAAATTCAACTTAAAGTCAATTATGAGATTATAAAACCATTTAAAGCGAGTAATAAGACTTTCGTAGGAATGGATGACTATAAATAGACTTTTTCTTGCTTATCAATGACCTTTTTTTCACGTTTTTTGAGGCAGACATTCAATTATAGCCTGTTTTAGCTAAAAATGTAAAAACATTTAACTTAAAATCGTATATGAGATTATAAAACTATTTAAATTGAGTAATAAGGCTTTTGATAGAATTAGTGGCTATAAATAGACTTTTCTAGCCAATCATGGTTTTTTTTCACATTTCTTGAGACATACATTCAATCAATTCTAATATGTTTTAACAAAAATTTAAAAAAATTTAACTTAAAATCAACTACTAGACTATAAAACCATTTAAAGCAAGTAATAAGGCTTTCGAGGGCACGGGTGAGTATTAATGGACTTTTCTAGTCAATGAATAGCTTTTTCTTCACGTTTCTTGATGCAGACGTTCAATTATAATTTATTCTATCTGAAAATGTAAAAACAGTGAATTTAAAATCAATTATGCGATTATAAAACTATTTAAAGTGAGTAATAAGGCTTTCGAAAGAATAAGTGACTATAAATGGACTTTTCTTGCTAACAAATTCCCTTTTCTTTACATTTCTCAAGGTAAACATTCAATTAAAATATGTTTTAACTAAAAATATAAAAAAATTTAACTTCAAATCAGTTATGAGATTACATAAACCATTTAAAGCGAGTAATAAGGCTTTTCAAGGAATGGGTGACTATAAGTAGACTTTTCTTACCAGTGAATGACTTTTCTTCATGTTTCCCAAGGTAGATAATCAATTATAATTTGTTTTAACTAAAAATATAATAAAGTCAACTTAAAATTAATTACGAGATTATAAAACAATTTAAAGCGAGTAATAAGGCTTTCGACGACATCGTTGACTATAAGTGGGCTTTTCTAGTCAATGAATGGCTTTTTCTTCATGTTTCTCAAGGAAGACAATCAATTATAATCTATTTCAACCAAAAATGTAAAAAAATTCAACTTAAAAACAATTATGAGATTATAAAA
>NW_018397378.1:20544-20963 GCF_002168275.2 Theobroma umbraticum
CGAGTAATAAGGCTTTTGAAGACATGGGTGACTATAAATGGACTTTTCTAGTCAATGAATAGTTTTTTTCTCACGTTTCTTGAGACAGACATTCAATTATAATTTTTTCTAACCGAAAATGTAAAAATATTGAACTTAAAATCAATTATACGAATATAAATCCATTTAAAGTGAGTAATAAGGCTTTTGAAAAGATCGGTAACTATAAATGGACTTTTCTTGTTAATAAATGACTTTTTCTTAATATTTTTTAGGACAGGCAATTAATTATAACCTATTTTAACCAAAAATATAAAAAAATTTAACTGAAAATAAATTATGAGATTACAAAACCATTTAAAGGGAGTAATAAGGCTTTTGCAGGAATAGATAACTACAAGTAACTTTTCTTGCCAATGAACAACTTTTTCTTCACGTAT
>NW_018397378.1:21024-21146 GCF_002168275.2 Theobroma umbraticum
AAAAAATTTAACTTAAAATCAATTACGAGATTATAAAACCATTTAAAGTGAGTAGTATGCCTTTCAAAAGAATGGGTGACTATAAATAGACTTTTTTAGTCAATGACTGATTTTTTTCTTCA
>NW_018397378.1:21399-21798 GCF_002168275.2 Theobroma umbraticum
CTTAAAATGAATTATGAGATTATAAAACTATTTAAAGCGAGTAATAAGCCTTTGAAAGGAATGAGTGACCAAAAAGGACTTCTCTCACCAATAAATGCCTTTTTCTCTACATTTCTAGAGATAGACATTCTATTATAGTCTGTTTTAACTAAAAATGTAAAAAAATTCAACTTAGAATGAATTATGAGATTATGAAACCATTTAAAGTAAGTAATAAGGCTTTTGAAGAAATAGATGACTATAAATGGACTCTTTTTTTTCTAATGAATGGCTTTTTCTTTACATTTTTTGAGGCAAAAATTCAATTATAGCTTGTTTTAACTGAAAATGTAAAAAAATTCAACTTAAAATCAATTACAAGATTGTAAAACCATTTAAAGTGAATAATAAGGCTTTCAA
>NW_018397378.1:21898-22000 GCF_002168275.2 Theobroma umbraticum
TTTAAGTTGAATTTTTTACATTTTTAGTTAAAACAAATTATAATTGATTGTCTGCCTTAGAAAATGTGAAGAAAAAGTCATTCATTGAAAAAAAAAGTCCAT
>NW_018397378.1:22010-22280 GCF_002168275.2 Theobroma umbraticum
CCATTCCTTCAAAAGCCTTATTACTTACATTAAACGGTTTTATAATCGCATAATTAATTTTGAGTTCAATGTTTTTACATTTTCGATTAGAACAAATTATAATTGAATGTTTGCCTCAAGAAACATGAAGTAAAAGACATTCATTAACTACAAAAGTTCATTTATAGTCACCTATGCCTTCGAAAGCCTTATTACTGGCTTTAAACAATTTTATATTCTTATAATTGATTTTAAGTTGAATATTTTCATATTTTTGGTTAAAACAGATTA
>NW_018397378.1:22613-22770 GCF_002168275.2 Theobroma umbraticum
TTATAGCTACCCATTTCTTCAAAAGCCTTATTACTCAGTTTAAATGGTTTTGTAATCTCATAATGGATTTTAAATTGAATTTATTTACATTTTTGGTTAAAACAGGCTATAGTTGAATTTTTTGCCTCTAAAAACAAGAAGAAAAAGGTATTTACTG
>NW_018397378.1:23127-23375 GCF_002168275.2 Theobroma umbraticum
AAAGTCTATTTATAGTTACCCATTCTTTTAGAAGCCTTATTACTTACTTTAAATAGTTTTATAATCGCATTATTGATTTTAAGTTCAATGTTTTTACATTTTTAGTTAGAACACATTATAATTGAATGTCTACATTGAGAAATGTGAAGAAAAAGCCATTCATTGATTAGAAAAGTCTATTTATAGTCACTCATGCCTTCGAAAGCCTTATTACTCACTTTCAATGGTTTTATAATCTCGTAATTGAT
>NW_018397378.1:23385-23477 GCF_002168275.2 Theobroma umbraticum
ATTTTTTTACAGTTTTGGCTAAAATAAATTATAATTGATTGTTTACCTTGAAAAACGTGAAGAAAAAGTCATTCATTGGCAAGAAAAGTCTA
>NW_018397378.1:23487-23603 GCF_002168275.2 Theobroma umbraticum
CCCATTCCTTCAAAAGCTTTATTACTTGCTTTAAATAGTTTTGTAATCTCATAATTTATTTTAAGTTGAATTTTTTTATATTTTTAGTTAAAATAAGCTATAATTGATTGTCTATC
>NW_018397378.1:23837-27252 GCF_002168275.2 Theobroma umbraticum
ACAAATTATAATTGAATGTTTGCCTTGAGAAATGTGAAGAAAAAACAATTCATTAATTAGAAAAGTCCATTTATAGTAACTCATACCTTCAAAAGCCTTATTACTTGCTTTAAATAGTTTCATAATCTCATAACTATTTTTAACTTTAATTTTTTTGCATTTTTTGTTGAAATAGATTATAATTGAATGTTTGCCTTGGGAAACATGAAAAAAAAGCTATTCATTGAATAGAAATGCCCATTTATAGTCACCGATACCTTCGAAAGCCTTATTACTCGCTTTAAATTATTTTATAATCTTGTAATTGATTTTAAGTTGAATTTATTACAATTTTGATTAAAACAAATTATAATTGATTGTCAGCCTCGGGAAACGTGAAGAAAAAGTCATTCATTGACAAGAAAAGTCAACTTATAGTCACTCATTCCTTCAAAAGCCTTATTAGTCGTTTTAAATAATTTTATAATCTCATAATTGATTTGAAGTTAAATTTTTTTACATATTTAGTTAAATCATATTTTAAATGAATGTTTACCTCAAGAAATGTGAAGAAAACGAAATTCGTTGGCAAGAAAAGTCCATTTATAGTCACCTATTCTTTCAAAAGACTTATTACTCACTTTAAATAGTTTTATAATCACATAATTGTTTTCAAATTCATTGTTTTTACATTTTCTGATAGAACAAATTATAATTGAATGTCTGCATCAAGAAATGTGAAGAAAAAGCTATTCATTGACTAGAAAAGTCCATTAATACTCACCCATGCCCTCAAAAGCCTTAGTACTTGCTTTAAATGGTTTTATAGTCTCGTAATTGATTTTACGTTAAATTTTTTTAAATTTTTTGTTAAAACATATTAGAATTGATTGAATGTCTGTCTCAAGAAACGTGAAAAAAAAGCCATGATTGGCTAGAAAAGTCTATTTATAGCCATCAATTCTTTCAAAAGCCTTATTACTCAATTTAAATAGTTTTGTAATCTCATATACGATTTTAAGTTAAATTGTTTTCCATTTTCAGCTAAAACAGGCTATAATTGAATGTCTGCCTCAAAAAACGTAAAAAAAAAGTCATTCATAGGCAAGAAAAGTCCATTTATAGTCATCTATTCCTATGAAAGGCTTATTACTCGCTTTAAATGGTTTTATAATCTCATAATTAACTTTAAGTTGAATTTTTTTACAGTTTTTGTTAAAATATATTATAATTGAATGTCTACCTTGGGAAATGTGAAGAAAATGTCATTCATTGACTAGAAAAGTTCATTTATAGTCACCCATGCCTTCGAAAGCCTTATTACTCGCTTTAAATGGTTTTATAATCTTGTAATTAATTTTAAGTTAAATTGTTTTACATTTTTGACTAAAATAGATAATAATTGAATGTCTGCCTCGAAAAACGTATAGAAAAAGCTATTCATATGCAAGAAAAGTTTATTTATGATCACCCATTCCTTCAAAAAGCCTTATTACTTGCTTTAAATAGTTTTAGAATCTCGTAATTGATTTTAGGCTAAATTATTTCACATTTTTTGTTAAAATAGCTTTTAATTGAATGTCTACCTCAAGAAATTAGAAAGAAAAGCCATTTATTAACTAGAAAAGTCCACTTATAGTCATCTATGCCTTTGAAAGCCTTATTACTTGTTTTAAATGGTTTTATAATCTCATAATTGATTTTAAGTTAAATTGTTTTATATTTTTTGTGCAAATGGATTATAATTGAACGTCTACCTCAAGAAATGTGAAGAAAAAGCCTTTCATTGTCTAGAAAAGTCTATTCATAGTCAACCATGCCTTTAAAAGCCTTATTACTCGCTTTAAATGGTTTTATAATCTCGTAATTGATTTTAAGTTAAATATTTTTTATATTTTTGGTTAAAACAAATTATAATTGATTGTCTACCTTGGAAAACGTAAAGAAAAAGTCATTCATTGACAAGAAAAGTTTACTTATAGTCACCCATTCCTTCAAAAGCCTTATTACTCGCTTTAAATAGTCTTGTAATCTCATAATTGATTTGAAGTTGAATTTTTTTACATTTTTGGTTAAAACATATTTTAATTGAATGTTTGTCTTAAGAAATATGAAGAAAAAGGAATTTGTTGACAAAAAAAATCCATTTATAATTACCCATTCTTTCAAAAGCCTTATTACTCACTTAAAATAGTTTTATAATCTCATAATTGATTTTAAGTTCAATGTTTTTACATTTTGGTTAGAACAAATTATATTTAAATGTCTGCCTCAAGAAAAATGAAGAAAAACCCATTCATTGAATAGAAAAGTCCATTTATAGTCACCCATGCCTTCAAAAGCCTTATAACTCGCTTTAAATGGTTTTATAATCTCGTAATTATTTTTAAGTTGAATTATTTTACATTTTTAGTTAAAATAAATTAAAAATGATTGTCCGCCTTGGAAAACATGAAGAAAAAGCTTTTCATTGGCAAGAAAAGTCTATTTGTAGCCACCCATTCCTTCGAAAGCTTTATTACTCACTTTAAATAGTTTTGTAATCTCATAATTAAGTTTAAGTTAAATTTTTTGACATTTTTAGTTAAAACAGGTTATAATTAAATGTTCGTCCTAAAAAACATTAAAAAAAAGGTATTCATTGGTAAGAAAAGTCCATTTATAGCCACCCATTTCTTGAAAAGCCTTATTACTTACTTTAAATGGTTTTCTAATCTCATAATTGATTTTAAGTTGAATTTTTTAACATTTTTAGTTAAAACATATTGCAATTGAATATCTACCTCAAGAAACATGAGGAAAAAGCTATTCATTGGCTAGAAATAACCATTTATAGTCACCCATGCCTTCGAAGCCTTATTACTCGTTTTAAATAGTTTTATAATCTCATAATTGATTTTAAGTTGAATAGTTTTACATTTTTAGTTAAAACATATTATAATTGAATGTCTGTCTCGAGAAACATGAAGAAAAAGTCATTTATTGTCTAAAAAAGTCTATTTACAGTCACCCATACCTTTGAAAGCCTTATTACTCGCTTTAAATGGTTTTGTAATCTTGTAATTGATTTTTAATTGAATTTTTTACATTTTTGGTTAAAATAAATTATAATTGATTGTCTGCCTTGGAAAATGTGAAGAAAACATCATTCATTGGCAAGAAAAGTCTATTTATAGTCACCCATTCTTTTAAAACCCTTATTACTTACATTAAATGGTTTTATAATTGCATAATTAAATTTTAGTTCAATGTTTTTACATTTTCGGTTAGAACAAATTATAATTGAATGTTTACCTCAAGAAACATGAAGTAAAAGGCATTCATTAACTACAAAAGTTCATTTATAGTCACCTATGCCTTCGGAAGCCTTATTACTGGCTTTAAACAGTTTTATAATCTTATAATTGATTTTAAGTTGAATATTTTCATATTTTTG
>NW_018397378.1:27349-29744 GCF_002168275.2 Theobroma umbraticum
TCATAATTGATTTTAAGTTAAATTTTTTTACATTTTTTGTTAAAACAAACTATACTTGATTGTCTGCCTCAGGAAACATGAAGAAAAAGTCATTCATTGGTAAGAAAAGTCTATTTATAGCTACCCATTCCTTCAAAAGCCTTATTACCTAGTTTAAATAGTTTTGTAATCTCATACTTGATTTTAAATTGAATTTATTTACATTTTTGGTTAAAACAAGCTATAGTTGAATTTTTGCCTCTAAAAACAGGAAGAAAAAAGTATTTACTGGCAAGAAAAATCTATTTATTGTCACCTATTCCTTCAAAAGTCTTATTACTCGCTTTAAATGATTTTATAATCTAGTGATTGATTTTAAGGTGAATTTTTTATATTTTTAGTTAAAACAGATTACAATTGAATGTCTGCCTCAAGAAATATAAAGAAAAAGTCATTCATGCATTAGAAAAGTCCATTTATAGTTGCTCATACCTTCAAAAGACTTATTACTCGCTTTAAATAGTTTTATAATCTCATAATTGAGTTTTAGTTGAATTTTTTTACATTTTTAGTTAAAACATATTTTAATTGAATGTTTGCCTCAAGAATGTGAAGAAAAAGAGAATTCATTGGGAAGAAAAGTCTATTTATAGTTACCCATTCTTTCAGAAGCCTTATTACTTACATTAAATGGTTTTATAATCACATTATTGATTTTAAGTTTAATGTTTTTACATTTTTAGTTAGAATAAATTATTATTGAATGTCTATTTCGAGAAATATGAAGAAAAAGCCCTTCATTGACTAAAAAAGTCTATTTATAGTCACTCATACCTTCAAAAGCCTTATTACTCGCTTTAAATAGTTTTATAATCTCGTAATTGATTTTAAGTTGAATTTTTTTACAGTTTTGGTTAAAATAAATTATAATTGATTGTTTACCTCGAAAAACGTGAAGAAAAAGTCATTCATTGGCAATAAAAGTCTAATTATAGTCATCCATTTCTTCAAAAGTCTTATTACTTGCTTTAAATAGTTTTGCAATCTCATAATTTATTTTAAGTTGAATTTGTTTATATTTTTAGCTAAAATAGGCTATAATTGATTGTCTATTTGAAAAATGTGAAGAAAAAACCATTCGTTGGCAAGAAAAGTTCATTTATAGTCACCGATTCTTTCAAAAGTCTTATTACTCACTTTGAATGGATTTATAATCGTATAATTGATTTTAAGTTCAATATTTTTACATTTCGGTTAGAACAAATTATAATTGAATGTTTACTTCGAGAAACGTGAAGAAAAAGCCATTCATTGATTAGAAAAGTCCATTTATAGTAACTCATGCCTTCAAAAGCCTTATTACTTGCTTTAAATAGTTTTATAATCTTATAACTATTTTTAATTTGAATTTGTTTTTTCATTTTTAGTTGAAATAGATTATAATTTTATGTTTGCCTTGAGAAACATGAAAAAAAAGCTATTCATTAACTAGAAATGCCCATTTATAGTCACCGATGCCTTCGAAAGCCTTATTTCTCGCTTTAAATTGTTTTATAATCTTGTAATTGATTTTAAGTTGAATTTATTACAATTTTGATTAAAACAAATTATAATTGATTGTTAGCCTTGGAAAACGTGAAGAAAAAGTCATTCATTGCCAAGAAAAGTCAACTTATAGTTATCCATTCCTTCAAAAGCCTTATTAGTCGTTTTAAATAATTTTGTAATCTCATAATTGATTTGAAGTTAAATTTTTTTATATATTTGGTTAAATCATATTTTAATTGAATGTTTGTCTCAAGAAATGTGAAGAAAAGGAAATTCGTTGGCAAGAAAAGTCCATTTATAGTCACCTATTCTTTCAAAAGCCTTATTACTCACTTTAAATAGTTTTATAATCGCATAATTGTTTTTAAATTCACTGTTTTTACATTTTCGGATAGAACAAATTATAATTGAATGTCTGCATCAAGAAACGTAAAGAAAAAGCTATTCATTGACTAGAAAAGTCCATTAATATTCACCCATTCCCTAGAAAGCCTTATTACTTGCTTTAAATGGTTTTATAGTCTCATAATTGATTTTAAGTTAAATTTTTTTAAATTTTTTGTTAAAACATATTAGAATTGATTGTGTGCCTTGGGTAAAGTGAAGAAAAGCCGCTGATTGGCTAGAAAAATCTATTTATAGCCACCAATTTCTTTAAAAGCCTTATTACTCAATTTAAATAGTTTTGTAACCTCATATACGATTTAAGTAAAAATTTTTTACATTTTGGGCTAAAACAGGCTATAATTGAATGTCTGCCTCAAAAAACATGAAGAAAAAATCATTCATAGGCAAGAAAAGTCCATTTATAGTTACCCATTTTTTCAAAAGCCTTATTACTCACTTTAAATGGTTTTATAATCTCATA
>NW_018397378.1:29844-29955 GCF_002168275.2 Theobroma umbraticum
AAAATATAAAAAAATTCAACTTAAAATCAATTATGAGATTAGAAAACTATTTAAGTAAGTAATAAGGCTTTTGAAGGAATGGGTGACTGTAAATGGACTTCTCTTGCCAAT
>NW_018397378.1:30399-30607 GCF_002168275.2 Theobroma umbraticum
AGTAAAAACATTGAACTTAAAATCAATTATGAGATTATAAAACCATTTTAAGTGGGTAATAAGGCTTATAAAAGAACGGTTAACTATAAATGGACTTTTCTTGTCAACGAATTCTATTTTCTTCACATTTCTTAAGGCAAACATTCAATTAAAATATATTTTAACTAAAAATGTAAAAAATTTCGACGTCAAGTCAATTATGAGATTA
>NW_018397378.1:30617-30808 GCF_002168275.2 Theobroma umbraticum
TAAAGCAAGTAATAACGCTTTTGAAGGAATGGGTGACTATAAGTAGACTTTTCTTGCCAATGAACGACTTTTTCTTCACATTTCACAAGGCAAACAATCAATTATAATTTGTTTTAACTAAGAATGCAAAAAAAAAAAATTCAACTTAAAATCAACTACAAGATTATAAAACCATTTAAAGCGAGTAATAA
>NW_018397378.1:30818-30975 GCF_002168275.2 Theobroma umbraticum
GGCATGGTTGACTATGAATGGGCTTTTCTAGAAAATGAAAGGCTTTTTCTTCATATTTCTCGAAGCAGACATTCAATTATAGTCTATTTTAACAAAAGAATATAAAAAATCAACTTAAAATCAATTATCAGATTATAAAACCATTTAAAACAAGTAG
>NW_018397378.1:31196-31431 GCF_002168275.2 Theobroma umbraticum
AAAACCATTTAAAGCAAGTAATAAGGCTTTTTGAAGGAATGAGTGATCATAAATAGACTTTTCTTGCATATGAATAGCTTTTTCTTTACATTTTCAAGGCAGACATTCAATTATTGCCTGTTTTAGCCAAAAATGTAAAAAAATTTACCTTAAAAAGAATTACGGGATTATAAAACTATTGAAAGCGAGTAATAAGACTTTTGAAGGCATGGGTGACTATAAATGGACTTTTCTA
>NW_018397378.1:31777-31934 GCF_002168275.2 Theobroma umbraticum
TGACTATAAATAGAATTTTCTTGCCAATCAATGACTTTTTTTTCATGTTACCCACGGCAGATAATCAATTCTAATATGTTTTAACCAAAAATGTAAAAAAATTGAACTTAAAATCAATTACGAGAATATAAAGTAATTTAAAGCAAGTAATAAGGCT
>NW_018397378.1:31947-32078 GCF_002168275.2 Theobroma umbraticum
GTGAGCATAAATGGACTTTTCTAGTCTATGAATGACTTTTTCTTCTTATTTCTCAAGGTAGACATTCAATTATAATCTGTTTTATCAAAAAATGTGAAAAAAATCAACCTAAAATCAGTTATGAGATTATA
>NW_018397378.1:32178-33900 GCF_002168275.2 Theobroma umbraticum
AAGCCTTATTACTCACTTTAAATGGTTTTATAATCTTATAATTCATTTTAAGTTGAATTTTTTTATATTTTGGGTTAAAACAAGTTATAATTGAATTTATATCTTGAAAAATGTAAAGAAAAAGCCATTCATTGGCAAAAAAAGCCCATTTATAATTACTCATTCCTTCAAAAGCCTTATTACTTACTTTAAATGGTTTTATAATCTCATAATTCATTTTAAGTTAGATTTGTTTACATTTTTTGTTAAAACAGACTATAATAGAATGTTAGTCTCTAAAAATGTGAAGAAAAAGGCTTTTATTGGCGAGAGAAGTCCATTTGTAGTCACACATTCCTTTCAAAGCCTTATTACTCGCTTTAAATGATTTTATGATCTCATAATTCATTTTAAGTTGAATTGTTTTACATTTTTAGTTAAAACAGATTATGAATTAATATCTGCCTTGGGAAACATGAAGAAAAAGTCATTCTTTGACTAGAAAAGTCCATTTATAGTCACCCATACCTTCGAAAGCCTTATAACTTGTTTTAAATGGTTTTATAATCTCGTAATTATTTTCAAGTTAAATTTTTTTATATTTTTGGTTAAAACAAATTATAAATGATTGTCTGCCTCAAGAAACGTGAAGAAAAAGCCATTCTTTGATAAGAAAAGTCTATTTAGAGCCACCCATTCCTTTAAAAGCTTTATTACTCACTTTAAATAGTTTTCTAATCTCACAATTAATTTTAAGTTAAATTGTTTTACATTTTTGGCTAAAACTGGCTATAATTGACTGTTTACCTTGAAAAACGTGAAACAAGTGCCATTCATTCGCAAGAAAAGTCCATTTATAGTCACGAATTCCTTCAAAAGCCTTATTACTCGCTTTAAATAATTTTATAATCGCATAATTGATTTTAAGCTCAATATTTTTACTTTTTTTTTGTTAGAACAAATTATAATTGAATGTTTACCTCAAGAAACGTGAAGAAAAAGCCATTCATTGACTTAAAATGTCCATTTATAGTCACCCACGCCTTCGGAAGCCTTATTACTTACTTTAAATGATTTTATAATCTCGTAATTGATTTTAAGTTAAATTTTTTTAACATTTTTAGTTAAAACAAAATATAATTGATTGTCTGCCTCAGGAACCGTGAAGAAAAGCCCTTCACTGGCAAGAAAAGTCTATTTATAGTCTCCCATTCTATCAAAAGCCTTATTACTCACTTTAAATGGTTTTCTAATCTCATAATTGATTTTAGTTTCACATTTTTTATTAAAACAGATTATAATTTAATGTCTACCTCAAAAAATGTAAAGAAAAGCCATTCATTGGCTAGAAAAGTCTATTTATAGTCACCCATATCTTCAAAAGCCTTATTACTCACTTTAATTGATTTTAGGTTGAATTTTTTATATTTTGGGTTAAAACAAGCTATAATTGAATTTTTACCTCGAAAAATATAAAAAAAAAACCATTCATTAGCAAAAAAAGCCCATTTATAGTCATTCATTCCTTCAAAAGCCTTATTACTTACTTTAAATGGTTTTATAATTTCATAATTTGGTTTAAGTTGAATATTTTTACATTTTTAGTTAAAATAGACTATAATAGAATGTCAGTCTCTAGAAATGTGAAGAAAAAGGCATTTATTGGCGAGAGAAGTCCATTTGTAGTTACCATTCCTTCCAAAGGCTTATTACTCGCTTTAAATAGTTTTATAATCTCATAAT
>NW_018397379.1:0-1485 GCF_002168275.2 Theobroma umbraticum
AACTTGAAATCAATTATGAGATTATAAAACCATTTAAAGTGAGTAATAATGCTTCAAATGCATGAGTGAGTATAAATGAACTTCTCTCTCTAATGGATGGATTTTGCTTCATGTTTCCAAAGATTGACATTCAATTACAGTATATTTTAATAAAAATGTAAAAAAATTCAACTTCAAATCAATTATTAGATTATAAAACTGTTTAAAGCGAGCAATAGGGCTTTCAAAGGTATGGTTGACTATAAATGGACTTCTCTTGCCAATGAATGGCTTCTCTTCACGTTTCCCATGACAGACATTCAATTATAATCTGTTTCAACTTAAAATTAGTTATGAGATTATAAAACCATTTAAAGCGAGTAACAAGGCTCTCAAAGGCTTGAGTGACTATAAATGGATTTTTGTTGCCAATGAATGGCTTTTTCTTCATGTTTTTCAAAGCAAACATTTAATTATAAGCTGTTTCAACTAAACGTATAAAAAAATTGAACTTAAAATTAATTATGAGTTTAGAAAACCATTCAAAGTAAGTAATAAGGCTTTAGAACTAGTGGCTGACTATAAATGGACTTTTCTTGCCAATGAATGGCTTTTTCTTCAAGTTTTCTAAAGTAGACATTCAATTGCAATATATTTTAATCAAAGATATAAAAAAATTTAATTTAAAAGCAATTATGAGTTTATAAAACCATTTAAAGCAACTAATAAGGCTTTCGAAGGCATGGATGACTATAGAGAGACTTTCTTTTAAATAAACGACTTTTTCTTCATGTTTCTCAAAGTAACCAATCATTGGCAAGAAAAGTTATAATCTCATAATTGATTTTAGATTGAATTGTTTTACATTTTTGGTTAAAATAGATTATGATTGAATATTTGCCTCAAGAAACGTGAAAAAAAAGTCATTCATTGACAAGAAAAGTCCATTTATAGTCACCCATACCTTCGAAAGCCTTATTACTCACTTTAAATGATTTTATAATCTCATAATTGATTTTAAGTTTATGTTTTTTACATTTTTTGTCAAAATAAATCATAACTCAATGTCTGCCTCTGGAATTGCGAAGAAAAAGCCATTCATTGACAACAAATGTCTATTTATAGTCACTCATGCCTTCGAAAGCCTTATTGCTTGCTTTAAATAGTTTTATAATCTCATAATTGATTTTAAGTTAAATATTTTTATATTTTTTGTTAAAAAAAATTATAATTGAATGTCTGCCTTCAAAAACGTGAAAAAAAAGCCATCTATTGACAGGAAAAGTCTATTTATATTCACCCATGCATTCGAAAGGCCTGTTACTCGCTTTAAATGGTTTTATAATCTAATAATTGATTTTGAGTTGAATTTTTTTATATAGCTAGTTAAAGTATATAATAGTTGAATGTCTGTGTTGAGAATCGTGTGGCAAAAGCCATCCATTGAAGAGAAAAGACTATTTATAGTCACTTGCGCCTTTGAAAGCATTATTACTCACTTTAAAT
>NW_018397379.1:1585-5416 GCF_002168275.2 Theobroma umbraticum
GTAATAAGGCTTTCGAAGGCTTGGATGACTATAAATAGACTTTTCTTGCCAATGAATGGTATTTTCTTTACATTTTTTGAGGCAGACATTCAATTATAATCTATTTTAACCGAAAAAGTAAAAAAATTCAACCTAAAAAAATTATAGGATTATAAAACGAGTTAAAGCGAGTATTAATGCTTTCGAAGGCATAGGTAACTGTAAATGAACTTTTCTTGTCACTAAATGACTTTTTCTTTGCGTTTCTTAAGGTAAACATTTAATTATAATCTGTTTTAACTAAAAATATAAACAAACATCAACCTAAGCTCAATTATGAGATTATAAAACCATTTACAGTGAGTAATAAGGCCTTCGAAGGCATGGGTGACTATAAATGAACTTTTCTTGTTAGTGTATGGCTTTTTCTTCATGTTTCCTAAGGCATACATTCCATTAAAATCTATTTTAAACAAAACTGTTCAAAAATTCAACTTAAAATCAATTATGAGATTATAAAACCATTTGAAATGAGTAATAAGGCTTTCGAAGGCATGGTTGACTATAAATAGACTTTTCTTACCAATGAATGGCTTTTTTTATGTTTCTCAAGACAAACATTCAATTATAATCTGTTTTATTAAAAATATAAAAAAACTCAATCTAAAATCAATTATGAGATTATAAAACCATTTAAATTGAGTAATAAGGCTTTCCAAGGCGTGGGTAACTATAAATGGACTTTTCTTCCAATGAATGCCTTTTGCTTCATATTTTCCAAGGCATACATTCAATTATAAACCATTTTAACTAAAACTATAAAAAAATTCAGCTTAAAATTAATTATGAAATTATAAAACCATTTAAAGCCAGTAATAAAGCTTTCGAAGGCTTGGGTGACTATAAATGGACTTTTCTTACAATAAGCGGCTTTTTCTTCATATTTCTCAAGAAAGACATCTAATTATAAGCTGTTTTAACTAAAAATGTAAAAATAATTCAACCTAAAATCAATTATAAGATTATAAAGCAATCTAAAGCAAGTAACAAGACTTTCGAAGGCTTGGGTGACTATAAATGGACTTTTCTTGCCAATAGATGGCTTTTGCTTCACATTTCTTGAGACAGACATTCATTTACAATATATTTTAAGCAAAAATGTAAAAAACTTTAACTTAAAATCAATTTTGAGATAAGGCTTTTGAAAGCTTGGGTGACTATATATGGACTTTTCTTGCCAATGCATTACTTTTGCTTTGTGTTTCCCCAGACAGAAAATCAATTATAATCTGTTTTAGGAAAAAATATAAAACAATTCAATTTAAAATCAATTATGAGATTATAAAACTATCTAAAGTGAGTACCAAAGCTTTCGAAGGCATAAGTGACTGTAAATGAACTTTTCTTATCAATGGATGGCTTTTTCTTTATATTTCTCTAGACAAATATCCAATTATAATATATTTTAATCAAAAATATAAAAATATTCAACTTAAAATCAATTATGAGATTATAAAGCCATTTAAAGTGAGTAATAAGGCTTTCAAAGGAATGGATGGTTATAAATGGACTTTTCTTACCAATGAATGGCTTTTTCTTCATGTTTTTCGAGGTGGACATTCAATTATGATCTATTTTAATAAAAAAATAGAAAGAAATTCAACCTAAAATTAATTATGAGATTATAAAACCATTTATAGCGAGTAATAAGTCTTTCAAAGGCATGAGTGACTATAAATAGACTTTTCATGCTAATGGATAGCTTTTGCTTTATGTTTCTCAAGACAAACATTAAATTATAATATATTTGAATCAAAAATATAAAAAAATTCAACTTAAAATTAATTATGAGATTATAAAATCATTTAAAGTGAGTAAAAAGGCTTTCGAAGGCTTAAGTGACTATAAAGAGACTTTTCGTGCCAATGGATAGCTTTTGCCTTACGGTTTCCAAGACAGACAGTCAATTATAAGATGTTTTAACAAAAAATGTAAAAAAATTCAACTTAAAATCAATTATTAGATTATAAAAATATTTAAAGCGAGTAATAAGGCTTTTAAAGGCTTGAGTGACTGTAAATAGACATTTCTTCTAATGAATGGCTTTGCTTCATATTTTCCAAGACAAACATTCAATTATAAACCCTTTTAACTAAAAATATAAAAAAATTCAGCTTAAAATCAATTATGAGATTATAAAACTATTTAAAGCCAGTAATAAGGCTTTCGAAGGCTTTGGTGACTATAAATGGACTTTTCTTATAATGGATGGCTTTTTCTTCATATTTTCCAAGAAAGACATCCAATTATAATCTGTTTTAACTAAAAATATAAAAAAATTTAACCTAAAATTAATTATAAGGTTATAAAGCCATCTAAAGTAAGTAACAAGGCTTTCGAAGGCTTGAGTGACTATAAATGGACTTTTCGTGCCAATAGATGCCTTTTGCTTCATGTTTCTTGAGAGAAACATTCATTTACAATATATTTTAAGCAAAAATGTAAAAGACTTTAACTTAAAATCAATTTTAAGATAAGGCTTTCGAAGGTTTGAGTGACTATAAATGGACTTTTCTTGCCAATGCATTGCTTTTTCTTTGTGTTTCTTTAGATAGAAAATCAATTATAATCTCTTTTAACCAAAAATGTAAAAAAATTCAACTTAAAACCAATTATAAGATTATAAAACCATTTAAAATGAGTAATAAGGATTTTGAAGGCATGGATAACTATAAATGGATGTTTCTCGCTATGAATAGCTTTTTCTTTATGTTTTTCGAGATAGACATTCAAATATTATCTGTTTTTGTCAGAAATATAAAAACATTTCAACGTAAAACTAATTATGAGATTATAAAACTATTTAAAGCATGTAATGAGGCTTTTGAAGGCATGTGCCGCTATATATGAACTTTTTTTGTCAATAAATAGCGTTTTCTTTACATTTCCCAAGACAGACACTCAAATATTATCTATTTTTACTAGAAATGTAAAAAAAATTAACTTAAACCCAATTATGCGATTATAAAACTATTTAAAGCGAGTAATACGGCCTTGAAAGGCTTGAGTGACTATAAACAGGCTTTTTGTGACAATGGATGAGTTTCATTTCACATTTTTCGAGCTAGACATTCAATTATAATATATTTTAATTAAAGATTAAAAAATTTTAACTCAAAATCAATTATGAGATTATGAAACCATTTAAAGTGAGTAATAATGCTTTCAAAGGAATGAGTGAGTATAAATGACCTTTTCTCTCCAATTGATGTCTTTTGCTTCATATTTCTAGAGATAGACATTCAATTATGATATATTTCAACTAAAAATATAAAAAACATTAAACTTAAAATCAATTATGAGATTATAAAACCATTTAAAGCGGGTAACAAGGCTTTCAAAGGCATGTGTGACTATAAATGAACTTTTCTCTTTAATGGATGGATTGTGCTTCATGTTTCTCGAAGAAAACATTCAATTATAATATATTTTCACCAAAAATCTAAAAAAATTTAACCTAAAATCAATTATGAGATTAGAAAATCATTTAAAATGAGTAGTAATGCTTTCAAAGGCATAAGTGACAATAAGTAGACTTTTCTCTCCAACAGATGGCTTATGCTTTACGTTTCTTGGAAAAAACATTCAATTATAATATATTTTAACCAAAAATCTAGAAAAATTTAACTTAAAATCAATTATGAGATTATAAAACCATTTACAGCGAGTAGCAATGCTTTTTAGGGCATGAGCGGCTATGAATGGACTTTTCACTCCAATAGATGACTTGTGCCTCATGTTTCTCAAGGCAGACGTTCAATTGAAATATATTTTAACCAAAAATCTAGAAAA
>NW_018397379.1:5426-5607 GCF_002168275.2 Theobroma umbraticum
AAATCAATTATGAGATTATAAAACCATTAAAAGCGAGTAATAATACTTTCAAAGGCATAAGTAACTATAAATATACTTTTCTATTTAATGGATGGCTTGTGCCACACAATTCTCAAGGCAGACATTTAACTATAATATACTTTAACTAGCTATATAAAAAAATTTAACTTAAAATCAATTA
>NW_018397379.1:5836-6032 GCF_002168275.2 Theobroma umbraticum
AAAAATTCAACTTAAAATCAATTATGAGATTAGAAAACCATTTAAACCGAGTAATAAGGCTTTCAAAGGTATAGGTCAATATAAATGGACCTTTCTTGCCAATGAATGGATTTTTCTACATGTTTCTTGAGGTAAACATTCAATTTTAATCTGTTTTAACCAACATTATTAAAAAAAATTTAACCTAAAATCAATT
>NW_018397379.1:6042-6221 GCF_002168275.2 Theobroma umbraticum
AAAACTATTTAAAGCGAGTAATAAGGTATTCGAAGGCATGGGTGACTATAAATGGACTTTTTTGGCCAATGCATGGCTTTTTCTTCATATTTCTAAAAACAAAAATTTAGTTATAATATTTTTTAAGAAAAAATATATAAAAACTTAATTTAAAATCAATTATGAGATTATAAAACCAT
>NW_018397379.1:6231-6383 GCF_002168275.2 Theobroma umbraticum
TAACAAGGCTTTCAAAGGCTTGAGTGACTATAAATGGACTTTCTGGGCCAATGGATAGCTTTGGCTTTATGTTTCTTAAGGCAGACGTTCCATTATAATCAGTTTTAACTAAAATGTAAAAAAATTCAACTTAAAATCAATAATGAGATTAT
>NW_018397379.1:6920-7698 GCF_002168275.2 Theobroma umbraticum
AATCAATTATGAGATTATAAAACCATTTAAAGCGAGTAATAAAGATTTTGAAGGCATGAGTAGCCATAAATGGATGTTTCTTGCCAACGTATAGCTATTTCTTTATGTTTTTGAGGTAGACATTCAAAAATTATCTATTTTTGCAAGAAATATAAAAAAATTTTAACTTAAACCGAATTATGCGATTATAAAACTATTTAAAGCAAGTAATAAGGCCTTCAAAGGCTTGAGTGACTATAAATGGACTTTTCGTGTCAGTGGATGGGTTTCGTTTCACGTTTCTCAAGCTAAACATTCAATTATAATATATTTGAATCAAAGATTAAAAAATTTCAACTCAAAATCAAGTATGAGATTATGAAACCACTTAAAGTGAGTAATAATACTTTCGAAGGAATGAGTGATTATAAATGAACTTTTCTCTCCAATGGATAACTTTTGCTTCATATTTCTAGAGATAGACATTTGATTATGATATATTTTAATCAAAAATATAAAAAACATTAAACTTAAAATCATTTATGAGATTATAAAACCATTTAAAGCTAGTAATAAGGTTTTCAAAGGCATGAGCGACAATAAATAAACTTTTCTCTTCAATGGATAGATTGTGCTTTATGTTTCTCAAGGCAAACATTCAATTATAATATATTTTCACCAAAAATCTAAAAAAATTTAACTTAAAATCAATTGAGATTAGAAAATCATTTAAAGCGAGCAGTAATGCTTTCAAAGGCATAAGTGACTATAAGTAGACTTTTCTCTCCAACAGATGGCT
>NW_018397379.1:7798-8482 GCF_002168275.2 Theobroma umbraticum
ACATTCAATTATAATATGTTTTAACTAAAAATATAAAAAAATTTAACTTAAAATTAGTTATGAGATCATAAAACTATTTAAAGTGAGTAAGAAGGCTCTCGAAGGCTTGAGTGACTATAAATGGATTTTTGTTACCAATGAATAGCTTTTTTTTCATGTTTCTTGAAGCAAACTTTTAATTATAAGTTGTTTCAACTAAATGTACAAAAAAATTCAGCTTAAAATCAATTATGAGTTTATAAAACTATTCAAAGTGAGTAATAAGGCTTTGAAACTAGTGGCTGACTATAAATGGACTTTCTTGCCAATGAATGGCTTTTTCTTCACGTTTTCTAAAACAGACATTCAATTGTAATAAATTTTAATCAAAAATATAAAAAAATTTAATTTAAAAATAATTATGAGTTTATAAAACCATTTAAAGCAAATAATAAGGCTTTTGAAGGCATGGATGACTATAGAGGGACTTTCTTTTAAACGAACGACGTTTTCATCATATTTCTCAAGGTAGCCAATCATTGGCAAGAAAAGTTATAATCTCACAATTGATTTTAGATTGAATTGTTTTATATTTTTGGTTAAAATAGATTATGATTGAATATTTACCTCAAAAAATACGAAAAAAAAGTCATTCATTGACAAGAAAAGTCCACTTACAGTCACCCATGCCTTCGAAAGCCTTAT
>NW_018397379.1:8492-10523 GCF_002168275.2 Theobroma umbraticum
AAATGATTTTATAATCTCATAATTAATTTTAAGTTTATTTTTTTATATTTTTTGTCAAAACAGATCATAACTCAATGTCCGCCTCTGGAATTGCGAAGAAAAAGCCATTCATTGACAAGAAATGTCCATTTGTAGTCACCCATGCCTTCGAGAGCCTTATTGCTTGCTTTAAATAGTTTTATAGTCTCATAATTGATTTTGAATTAAATATTTTTACATTTTTTGTTAAAATAGATTATAATTGAATGTCTGTCTTCAAAAACGTCAAGAAAAAGCTATCCATTGGCAAGAAAAGTCCATTTATAGTCACCCATGCCTTTGAAAGGCCTGTTACTTGCTTTAAATGATTTTATTATCTTATAATTGATTTTAAGTTGAATTTTTTACATTTTTAGTTAAAACAGATTATAATTGAATGTCAACCTTAGGAAACATGAGGAAAAACCCATTCATTGGCATGAAAAGTCCATTTATAGTCATCTAAGCCTTCGATAGCCTTATTACTCGCTTTAAATAGTTTTATAATCTTATAATTGATTTTAAGTTGAATTTTTTTATATAGTTGGTTAAAGCATATTATAATTGAATGTCTGCCTTGAGAATCATGTGGCAAAAGCCATCCGTTGAAGAGAAAAGACTATTTATTGTCACTTACGACTTTGAAAGCATTATTACTCGCTTTAAATGGTTTTATAATCTCATAATTGATTTTAAGTTAAATTTTTCTAGATTTTTGGTTAAAATATATTTCAATTGAACGTCTACCTTGAGATACGTGAGGCACAAGCCATCCATTAGAGTGAAAAGTCCATATATAGCCGCTCATACCTTTGAAAGCATTACTGCTCACTTTAAATAGTTTTATAATCTCATATTTGATTTTAAGTTAAATTTTTCTAGATTTTTGATTAAAATATATTATAATTGAATGTCTTCCCCAAGAAACATAAAGCACAAGCCATGTGTTAGAGAGAAAAGTCTACTTATAGTTACTTACGCCTTTGAAAGCATTACTGCTCACTTTAAATGGTTTTCTAATCTTATAATTGATTTTAAGTTAATTTTTTTTAGACTTTTGGTGAAAATATATTATAATTGAATGTTTACCTCGACAAATGTCAAGCACAATCCATCTATTGAAAAAAAAAGTTTATTTATAGTCATGCATGCATTTGAAAGCCTTATTACTCACTTTAAATAGTTTTATATTATCATAAATGATTTTAAGTTTAATGTTTTTCATATTTTTGGTTAAAATATATCATAATTGAATGTCTATCTCTAGAAATATGAAGCAAAAGACATCCATTGGAGAGAAAAGCTCATTTATAGTCACTCATTCCTACGAAAGCATTATTACTCACTTTAAATGGTTTCATAATCTCATAATTGATTTTGAGTTGAAATTTTTTAATCTTTGATTAAATTATATTATAATTGAATGTCTAGCTCAAGAAACGTGAAACAAAACCCATCCATTGGCACAAAAAGTCCATTTATAGTCATTCAAGCCTTTGAAGGCCTTATTACTCGCTTTAAATGGCTTTATAATCGCATAATTGGGTTTAAGTTAAATTTGTTTACATTTATGGTAAAAACAGATAATATTTGCATGTTTGTCTCAGAAAACGTAAAGAAAAAACTATTCATTAATAAGAAAAGTTCATATATAGTAACCCATGCCTTCAAAAGCCTTATTACATGCTTTAAATAGTTTTATAATCTCATAATTGGTTTTAATTTGAAATTTTTTTATATTTCTGGCAAAAACAGATAATTTTTGAATGTTTACCTCGAAAAACATAAAGGAAAAGCTATTCATTGGCAAGAAACATCCATTAATAGTTACCCATGCTTTCAAAATCTTTATTACTTGCTTTAAATGGTTTTATAATCTCATAATTGAATTTAGGTTGAATTTGTTTACATTTTTGATTAAAACAGATTATATTTGCATGCTTATCTCTAGAAACATAAAGAAAAATCCATTCATTGGCAAGAAAAGTCCATTTATAGCCACTCATTCCTTCG
>NW_018397379.1:10533-11065 GCF_002168275.2 Theobroma umbraticum
TACTCGCTTTAAATGGTTTTATAATTTGATAATTGATTTTAAGTTAAATATTTTAATATTTTTATTAAAATATATTATAACTGAATATCTCTCTCGAGAAACGTGAAGCAAAAGTCATCCATTTGCACGACATGTTCATTTATAGTCACTCAAGCCTTCGAAAGCCTTGTTATTCGTTTTAATAGTTTTATAATCTCATTGATTTTAAGTTGAATTTGTTTATATTTTTGGTTAAATCAAATTAGACTTGAATGTCTGTCTTGGGAAACATGAAGTAAAAGCCATGCATTAGCAAGAAAAGTCAATTTATATCACCCATGTCTTTGAAGGCCTTATTACTCACTCTAAATGGTTTTATAATCTAATAATAGATTTTATGTTGAATATTTTTACATTTTTGATTAAAACATATTACAATTGAATGTTTGCCTTAAGAAACATGAAAAAAAGCCACTCATTTGCAAGAAAAGTCCACTTATAGTCACGCATACCTTCAAAAGCCTTATTACTCATTTTAAATGGTTTTATAATC
>NW_018397379.1:11075-11390 GCF_002168275.2 Theobroma umbraticum
TTTTAAGTTAAATTTTTTTACATTTTTAGTTAAAACAGATTATAATGGAATGTCTGTCTTAAGAAACATGAAGCAAAAGCTATCCATTGACACAAAAAGTCCATTTATAGTCACTCAAGCCTTTGAAAGCCTTGTTACTCATGTTAACTGGTTTTATAATCTCATAATTGATTTTAAGTTGAATTTGTTTACATTTTTTTCTTAAAAAAGGTTATAACTAAATTTTTGTTTTCAGAAATATGAAGAAAAAGCCTTGCATTAGCAAGAAAAGTCCATTTATAGTCACCCATGCCTTCGAAGACCTTATTACTCGCT
>NW_018397379.1:11584-11693 GCF_002168275.2 Theobroma umbraticum
GCAGAAAAATCCTTTCATTAGCAAGAAAAGTCCATTCATAATGACCTATACCTTCGAAAGCCTTATTACTCGCTTTAAATGGTTATAATCTCATAATTGATTTTAAGTT
>NW_018397379.1:11703-12008 GCF_002168275.2 Theobroma umbraticum
ATATAGCTAGTTAAAGTATATTATAGTTGAATGTCTTCTTTGAAAATCGTGTGGCAAAAGCCATCCAGTGAAGAGAAAATTTTATTTATAGTCACTTACGCCTTTGAATGCATTATTACTCGCTTTAAATGGTTATATAATCTCATAATTAATTTTAAGTTAAATTTTTCTAGATTTTTGGTTAAAATATATTTCAATTGAATGTTTTCCTTGAGAAACATGAACCACAAGCCATCCATTGAAGTGAAAAGTTGATTTATAGCCGCTCATGCCTTTGAAAGCATTACTACTCACTTTAAATGGTT
>NW_018397379.1:12018-12207 GCF_002168275.2 Theobroma umbraticum
ATAATTGATTTTAAGTTAAATATTTTTAGATTTTTGCTTAAAATATATTATAATTGAATGTCTTCCCTAAGAAACGTAAAGCACAAGCCATCTATTGGAGAGAAAAGTCTACTTATAGTCACTTATGCCTTTGAAAGTATTACTACTCGCTTTAAATGGTTTTCTAATCGCATAATTGATTTTAAGTTA
>NW_018397379.1:12429-12883 GCF_002168275.2 Theobroma umbraticum
ATATATTATAATTGAATGTCTATCTATAGAAATATGAAGCCAAAGTTATCCATTGGAGAGAAAAGTTCATTTATAGTCACTCATTCCTTCGAAAGAATTATTACTTACTTTAAATGGTTTCATAATCTCATAATTGATTTTAAGTTAAAATTTTTTAATCTTTGATTAAAATATATTATAATTGAATGTTTAGCTCGAGAAACGTGAAATAAAACCCATCCATTGACACGAAAAGTTCATTTATAGTCACTCAAGCCTTTGAAGGCCTTATTACTCGCTTTAAATGGTTTTATAATCACATAATTGGGTTTAAGTTAAATTTTTTTACATTTCTAGTAAAAGTAGATAATATTTGAGTGTCTACCTTTGGAAACATAAAGAAAAAGCTATTCATTGGCAAGAAAGTCCACATATAGTAACCTATGCCTTTAAAAGCCTTATTACATGCTTTAAA
>NW_018397379.1:12893-13022 GCF_002168275.2 Theobroma umbraticum
ATCTCATAATTAGTTTTAAGTTGAAAATTTTTTATATTTTTGACAAAAACAGATAATTTTTGAATGTCTACATCAAAAAACATAAAGAAAAAGCTATTCATTGGCAAGAAACATCCATTTATAGTTACC
>NW_018397379.1:13715-13842 GCF_002168275.2 Theobroma umbraticum
TGGCTCCATTAGTTTTTGATGATAATAAAACATTCCCATTTATCAATGTCTAACCTTTCTACTTGAGTGTGCCAGACAAATATATTTAATAATTAGTTGACCATTCAAAAGACAATATCAAAACTAA
>NW_018397379.1:13942-15102 GCF_002168275.2 Theobroma umbraticum
TAAAATCAGTTTTGAGATTATAAAACCATTTAAAGCGAGTAATAAGGCTTTTGAGGGCATGGGTAACTATAAATGGACTTTTCTTGCCAATGAATAGCTTTTCCTTTATGTTTCCCTAGACACACATTCAAAAATTATCTGTTTTAACCAGAAATATAAACAAATTCAACTTAAAACAAATTATGATATTATAAAAACCATTTAAAGCATGTAATAAGGCTTTCAAAGACATGGGTGACTATAGATAGACTTTTTCTACCAATGAATAACTTTTTCTTTACATTTCCCTAGGAAAATACTCAAATATTTTCCTTTTTTACTAGAAATGTAAAAAAAAATTAACTTAAAACCAATTATGAGATTGTAAAACCATTTAAAGCGAGCAATAAGGCTTTCAAAGGTTTGAGTGACTATAAATGGACTTTTCATGTCGATGGATGGCTTTTGGTTCACGTTTCCTAAGGTAGACATTCAATTATAATATATTTTAACAAAAAATGTAAAACAATTCTACTTAAAATCAGTTATAAGATTATGAAACCATTTAAAGTGAGTAATAATACTTTCGAAGGCATAAATAACAATAAATAACCTTTTCTCTCTAATGAATATCTTTTGTTTTATGTTTCCAGAGATAAACATTCAATCATAATATATTTTAACAAAAAATGAAAAAAAATTTAACTTAAAATTAATTACGAGATTATAAAACTATTTAAAATGAGTAATAATACTTTCGAAGGCATGAGTGACTATAAATGGACTTTTCTCTTCAATGGATGGATTGTGCTTCACGTTTCTTGAGGCAAACATTCAATTACAATATATTTTCACCAAAAATCTAAAAATATTTAACTTAAAATCAATTATGAGATTAGAAAACCATTTAAAGCGAGCTATAATACTTTCAAAGGCATAAATGACTATAAGTGGACTTTTCTCTCCAACAGATGGCTTGTGCTTTACGTTTCTTGGGGCAGACATTCAATTAAAATATATTTTAAATAAAAATCTAGAAAAATTTAACTTAAAATCAATTATGAGATTATAAACCCATTTAAAGCGAGTAGTAATGCTTTCAAAGGCATGAGCGACTATAAATGGACTTTTCACTCCAATGGATGGCTTGTGCCTCATGTTTCTCAAGGCAGACATTCAAT
>NW_018397379.1:15202-20152 GCF_002168275.2 Theobroma umbraticum
GCTTTAAATGGTTTTATAATCTCATAATTAATTTTAAGTTAAATTTTTTTATATAGTTGGTTAATGTATATTATAGTTGAATGTCTGCCTTGAAAACGTGAGGCACAAGCCATCCATTGGAGTGAAAACTCCATTTATAGCCATTCATGCCCTTAAAAGCATTAATACTCGCTGTAAATGATTTTATAATCTCATAATTAATTTTAAGTTAAGTTTTTCTAGATTTTTGATTAAAATCTATTATAATTGAATGTCTTCCCCAAGAAACATAAAGTACAAGCCATCAGTTGGAGAGAAATGTCTATTTATAGTCACTTATGCTTTTGAAAGTATTACTGCTCGTTTTAAATAGTTTTCTAATCTTATAATTGATTTTAAGTTAATTGTTTTTAGATTTTTGGTGAAAATATATTATAATTGAATGTTTCCCTCAAGAAACATGAAGCACAATCCATCCATTGAAGAGAAAAGTTCATTTATAGTCACGCATGCCTTTGAAAGCCTTATTACTCGCTTTAAATGATTTTATAATCTCATAATTGATTTTAAATTTAATGTTTTTTATATTTTTAGTTAAAATATATCATAATTGAATGTCTATCTCTAGAAATATGAAGTAAAGGACATCCATTGAAGAGAAAAGTTCATTTATACTCACTCATTCCTTCAAAAGCATTATTACTCACTTTAAATGGTTTCATAATCTCATAATTGGTTTTGAGTTGAAATTTTTTAATCTTTGGTTAAAATATATTATAATTGAATGTCTAGCTTGAAAAATATGAAATGAAACCCATCCATTGTTACAAAAAGTCCATTTATAGTCACTCAAGCCTTTAAAGGCCTTATTACTCGCTTTAAATGGTTTTATAATCGCATAATTAGGTTTAAGTTAAATTTTTTTATATTTCTGGTAAAAGCAGATAATATTTGAGTGTCTGTCTCAAGAAACGTAAAGAAAACGCTATTCATTGGCAAAAAAAGTCCATAAATAGCAACTCATGCCTTCAAAAGCCTCATTACATGCTTTAAATGGTTTTATAATCTCATAATTGGTTTTACGTTGAAATTTTTTATATTTCTGGAAAAAATAGATAATTTTTGAATGTCTACCTCGAAAAACATAAAGAAAAAGCTATTCATTGGCAAGAAACATCCATTTATAGTTACCCATGCCTTCAAAATCCTTATTACTCACTTTAAATGGTTTTATAATCTCATAATTGGTTTTAAGTTGAATTTTTTTACATTTTTAGTTAAAACAGATTATAATTGATTCTCTGTCTAGGGAAACACAAAGAAAAAGAATGCATTGGCAAGAAAAGTCCATTTATAGTCACCCAAGCCTTCAAAAGCATTATCTCAAAATTGATTTTAAGCTAAAGTTTTTTACATTTTTGCTTAAAGTATATTGTAAATGAAGTTTTGTCTTAAGAAACGTAAAGTAAAAGCCATCTATTGGCACAAAAAGTCCATTTATAGTCACCCAAGCCTTCGAAAGCCTTGTTACTTGCTTTTGATGGCTTTATAACCTTATAATTGATTTTAGGTTGAAGTTTTTTACATTTTAGTTAAAACAGATTATAATTGGATGTATTTCTTGGAAAATATGAAGAAAAAGTCATCCATTGTAAGAAAAGTCCATTTATAGTCACCTAAGCCTTCGAAAGCCTTATTATTGGCTTTAAATAGTTTTATAATCTCATAATTGATTTTAAGCTGAATTTTTTTATATTTTTAGTTAAAACGGTTTATAATTGAATGTATGTCTTGAAAAATATGAAGCAAAAGCCATTCATTAGAAGAAAAGTCCATTTATAGTTATCCACGCCTTCGAAAGCCTTATTACTCGCTTAAATGGTTTTATAATCCCATAATTGATTTTAGGTTAAGTTTTTTTACATTTTTAATAAAAAATATTATAATTGAATGTTTGTCTTGAGAAACATCAAAAAAAGCCATTCATTGGCAAAAAAAGTCTATTTATAGTCACTCATGCCTTCGAAAGCCTTATTACTCACTTCAAATGGTTTTATAATCTCATAATTGATTTTAAGTTGAATATTTTTACAGTTTTATTTAAAATAGATTATAATGGAATGTATACCTTGGGAAACATGAAGAAAAAGCCATGCATTGGCAAGAAAAGTTCATTAATAGTCACCCATGCCTTTGAAGGTCTTATTACTCGCTTTAAATAGTTTTATAATCTCTTAATTGAGCTTAGGTTGAATTTTTTTTATATTTTTAGTTAAAATAGATTATAATTAAATGTTTATCTCAAGAAACGCAAAGAAAAAGCCATTTAGTGATAAGAAAAGTTCATTTATAGTTACCTATGCCTTCGAAAGTATTAATACTAGCTTTAACGGGTTTTATAATCTCATAAATTTTTAGGTTAAATTTTTTTACTTTTTTCATTAAAATAGATTGTAATTGAATGTCTGCCTCGAAAAACGTAAAGAAAAAGCCAATCATTGAGAAAAAAAGTCTATTTATAGTCATCCAAGCCTTTGAAAGCCTTATTACTCGCTTTAAATGGTTTTATAATCTCATAATTGAGCTTAGGTTGAAGTTTTTTACTTTTTTGGTTAAAACAGATTATATTTAAATGTTTATATCAAGAAACGCAAAGAAAAAGCTATTTCGTGACAAGAAAGGTTCATTTAAGTTACTTATGCCTTCGAAAGCATTAATAATCGCTTTAACTAGTTTTATAATTCATAATTTTTTTAGGTTGAATTTTTTTACTTTTTTGGTTAAAATAGATTATAATTGAATGTTTGCCTCAAAAAACATAAAGAAAAGGCCATTCATTGGGAAGAAAAGTCTATTTATAGTCATCCAAGCCTTCGAAAGCCTTATTACTCGCTTTAAACGGTTTTATAATCTCATAATTGAGCTTAGGTTGAATTTTTTTACATTTTTGGTTAAAACAGATTACAATTAAATGTTTACCTCAAAAAACGCAAAGAAAAAGCCATTTAGTGACAAGAAAGGTTCATTTACAGTTACCTATGCCTTCGAAAGCATTAATACTCGCTTTAACTGGTTTTATAATCTCATAATTTTTTTAGGATAAATTTTTTTACTTTTTTTATTTAAATATATTATAATTGAATGTCTACCTCAAAAAATGTAAAGAAAAAGTCATTCATTGGTAAGAAAAGTCTATTTATAGTCATCCAAGCCTTCAAAAGCCTTATTACTCTTTTTAAATGGTTTTATAAACTCATAATTGATTTTAGGTTGAATTTTTTTTATATAGCTGGTTAAAGTATATTATAGTTGAATGTCTGCCTTGAGAATCATATGGCAAAAGCCATCCATTGGAGAGAAAAGTCTATTTACAGTCACTTATGCCTTTGAAAGCTTTATTACTCGCTTTAAATGGTTTCATAATCTTATAACTGATTTGAAGTTAAATTTTTTTAGATTTTTGATTAAAATATATTTCAATTGAATGTCTGCCTTGAGAAAAGTGAGGCACAAGCCATCCATTGAATTGAAAAGTCTATTTATAGTCGCTCATTCCTTTGAAAGCATTACTACTCACTTTAAATGGCTTTATAATCTCATAATTGATTTTAAGCTAAATTTTTTTAGATTTTTGATTAAAATATATTATAATTGAATGTCTGCCCTAAGAAACGTAAAGCACAAGTCATTTGTTAGAGAGAAAAGTCCACTTATAGTCACTTATGCCTTTGAAAGCATTACTGCTCGCTTTAAATGGTTTTCTAATCTCATAATTGATTTTAAGTTAAATTTTTTTAGATTTTTGGTGAAAACATATTATAATTGAATATTTACTTTGAGAAACGTGAAGCACAATCTATCCATTAAAGAGAAAAGTCCATTTATAGTCACTCATGCCTTCGAAAGCATTACTACTCACTTTAAATAGTTTTATCATCTCTTAATTAATTTTAAGTTAAATTTTTTAACATTTTTTGTTAAAATATATTATGATTGAATGTTTATTTCTGGAAGCGTAAAGCAAAAGATATTCATTGGAGAGAAAAGCTCATTTATTGGTACTTATGCCTTCGAAAGCATTATTACTCACTTTAAATGGTTTCATAATCTCATAATTGATTTTGAGTTAAATTTTTTTATATTTTTGGTTAAAATATATTATAATTGAATATCTACCTAAGGAGACGTGAACCAAAAGCTATCCATCGACATGAAAAGTCCATTTATAGTCACTCAAACCTTCGAAAGCCTTATTGCTCGCTTTAAATGATTTTATAATCTCATAATTGGTTTTAAGTTGAATTTTTTTTTTACATTTCTAGTAAAATAGAAAATATTTGAGTATCTACCTAGGGAAATGTAAAGAAGAAGCTATTCATTGGCAAGAAAAGTGCATCTATAGTCACCTATGCCTTTGAAAGCCTTATTACATGCTTTAATTGGTTTTATAATATCATAATTTGTTTTAAGTTGATTTTTTTTACATTTATGGTTCAAACAGATAATTTTTGAATGTCTGCCTATGGAAACATGAAGGAAAAGCTATTCATTAGTAAGAAAAGTCCATTTATAGTTACCCATGCCCATGCCCTTGAAAGCCTTATTACTCGCTTTAAATGGTTTTATAATCTCATAACTGATTTTAAAGTTGAATTTTTTTACATTTTTGGTTAAAATAGATTATAATTCAATGTCTGACTTAAGAAACGTGAAGCAAAAGCCATCTATTGACACGAAAGGTCATTTATTATCACTCATGGCCTCAATAACCTTATTACTCGCTTTAAATGGTTTTGTAATCTCATAATTGATTTTAAGTTGAACTTTTTGATATTGTTTATTAAAATATATTATAATTAAATGTTTACCTTGAGAAATGTGCAGCAAAAGCCATCCATTGGTACGAAAAGTCCATTTGTAGTCACTCAAACCTTTGAAAGTCTTATTACTCGCTTTAAATAGTTTTATAAT
>NW_018397379.1:20162-20348 GCF_002168275.2 Theobroma umbraticum
CTTTTAAGTTGAATTTTTTTATATTTTTGGTTAAAACAGTTTATAATTGAATGTCTGTCCTGGGAAACATAAAAAGAAAGTCATTCATTAGAAGAAAAGTCCATTTATAGTTACCCAAGCCTTCGAAAGGTTTATTACCCGCTTTAAATTTTTTTATAATCTCATAATTGATTTTAGGTTGAATTT
>NW_018397379.1:20358-20499 GCF_002168275.2 Theobroma umbraticum
TTTTGTTAAAACAGATTATAATTGAATGTTTACCATGAGAAACATGAAGAAACAGCCATTCATTAAGAAGAAAAGTTCATTTATAGGCAGCCATACCTTCAAAAACCTGATTACTCGCTTTAAATAGTTTTATAATCTCAT
>NW_018397379.1:20509-21013 GCF_002168275.2 Theobroma umbraticum
AAGTTGTATGTTTTTACATTTTTGATTAAAATATATTATAACTGAATGTCTACCTTGGGAAACATGAAGCAAAAGCCATCTATTAGCATGAAAAGTCTATTTATAGTCACTCAATCTTTCAAAAGCCTTATTACTCACTTTAAAAGATTTTATAATCTGATAATTGATTTTAAAATGAATTTTCTTACATTTTTTATTGAAACAAATTATAATTAAATGTCTACCAATGAAAACATGAAGAAAAACCCATTCATTTGCCAAAAAAGTCTATTTATAGTCACCAAAGCCTTTAAAACCCTTATTACACGCTTTAAATAGTTTTATAATCTCATAATTGATTTTAAGTTAAATTTTTTTATGTTTTTGATTAAAGTAGATTATAATTGAATGTCCGTCTTGAGAAACATGAAGAAAAAAGTATTCATTGGTAAGAAAAGTCCATTTATAATTACTGAAGCCTTTAAAAACCTTATTACTCGCTTTAAATGGTTTTATAATCTAATA
>NW_018397379.1:21023-23703 GCF_002168275.2 Theobroma umbraticum
AGTTAAATTTTTTTACATTTTTTATTAAAACAGATTATAATTTAGTGTCTGTCTAGGGAACCGTAAGGCAAAAGCTATCTATTAGTACGAAAAGTCTCTTTATAGTCACTTAAGCAAAAGCTTGTTTACTCGCTTTAATTGGTTTTATAATCTCATAATTGATTATAAGTTGATTTTTTTTATATTTTTGAGTCAAATATATTATAATTAAATGTTTGTCTTGAGAAACATGAAAAAAAAAGCCATTCATTGGCAAGAAAAGTCTATTTATAGTCACCTATGCCTTTCAAAAGCCTTATTACTTCGCTTTAATGGTTTTATAATCCTCCTAATTGATTTAAGTTTTTTTTACAGTTTTGTTTAAAACAGATTATAATGGAATGTATGCCTTGGAAAACATGAAGAAAAGACAAGCATTGATAAAAAAAGTTCATTTATAGTCACCCATGTCTTTGAAGCCCTTATTACTCGCTTTAAATGGTTTTATAATCTTATAATTGAGCTTAGGTTGAAGTTTTTTTATAGCTTTGGTTAAAACAGATTGTAATTAAAGGTTTACATCAAGAATCGCAAAGAAAAAGCCATTTAGTGACAACAAAAGTTCATTTACAATTACATATGCTTTCGAAAGCATTAATACTCGCTTTAACTAGTTTTATAATCTCATAAATTTTTTAAGTTAATTTTTTTTACTTTTTTGGTTAAAATATATTATAATTGAATGTCTGCCTTGAAAAAACATAAAGAAAAAATCATTCATTGATAAGAAAAGTCTATTTATAGTCATCTAAGCCTTTGAAAGTCTTATTACTCGCTTTAAATGGTTTTATAATCTCATAATTGATTTTAGGTTGAATTTTTTTATATAGCTGGTTAAAGTATATTATAGTTGAATGTCTACCTTGAGAATCATGTGGCAAAAGCCATCCATTTGAGAGAAAAGTCAATTTATAGTCACTTATGCCTTTAAAAGCTTTATCACTCGCTTTAAATAGTTTCATAATCTCATAACTGATTTTAAGTTAAAATTTTCTAGATTTTTGGTTAAAATATATTTCAATTGAATGTCTGCCTTGAGAATCATGTGGCAAAAGCCATCCATTTGAGAGAAAAGTCAATTTAAGTCACTTATGCCTTTGAAAGCTTTATTACTCGCTTTAAATAGTTTCATAATCTCATAACTGATTTTAAGTTAAAATTTTCTAGATTTTTGGTTAAAATATATTTCAATTGAATGTCTACCTTGAGAAACGTGAGGCACAAGCCATCTGTTGGAGTGAAAAGTCCATTTATAGTCGCTCATGCCTTTGCAAGCATTACTCCTCGCTTTAAATGGTTTTATAATCTCATAATTGATTTTAAATTAAAATTTTCTAGATTTTTGATTAAAATATATTATAATTGAATGTTTACCTCGAGAAACGTAAAGCACAAGTCATCTATTAGAGAGAAAAGTCCACTCATAGTCACTTATGCCTTTGAAAGTATTACTGCTCACTTTAGATGGTTTTCTAATCTTATAATTGATTTTAAGTTAAATTTTTTTAGATTTGTATGAAAATATATTATAATTGAATGTTTACCTATAGAAACGTGAAATGCAATCCATCCGTTGAAGAGAAAAGTCCATTTATAGTCACTTATGCTTTTGAAAGCATTACTACTCACTTTAAATGGTTTTATAATCTCGTAATAAATTTTAAGTTAAATTTTTTTTATTTTTCGTTAAAATATATTATGATTGAATGTTTATCTCTAGAAACGTGAAGCAAAAGATATTCATTGGAGAAAAAAATTCATTTATTGTTAGCTATGACTTCGAAAGCATTATTACACACTTTAAATGGTTTCATAATCTCATAATTGATTTTAAGTTGAGTTTTTTTACCTTTTTGGCTAAAATATATTATAATTGGGTGTTTGTCTAGAGCAATATGAAGGAAAAACCATCCATTGATAAAAAAAAGTTTATTTACAGTCACTTATGCTTTCGAAAGCCTTGTTATTCACTTTAGATTGTTTTATAATTTCATAATTGATTTTAAGTTGAATTTTTTTACATTTTTAGTTAAAATAAATTATAGTTGATTCTCTGTCTGGTGAAACACAAGGAAAAAGCAATGCATCGGCAAGAAAAGTCCATTTATAGTCACCCAAGCCTTCGAAAGCCTTATCTCAAAATTGATTTTAAGTTAAAGTTTTTTATATTTTTGCGTAAACTATATTGTAAATGAATGTCTGTCTCAAGAAACATGAAGCCAAAGCTATCTATTAGCACGAAAAGTCCATTTATACTCACCCAAGCCTTCGAAAGCCTTATTACTTGCTTTTGATGGCTTTATAGCCTTATAATTGATTTTAGGTTGAATTTTTTTATATTTTTAGTTAAAACAGATTATAATTGGATGTCTTTTTTGGGAAACATGAAGAAAAAGCCGTCCATTATAAGAAAAGTCCATTTATAGTCACCCAAACTTTCGAAAGCCTTAGTACTGGCTTTAAATGGTTTTATAATCTCATAATTGATTTTAAGCTGAATTTTTTTATATTTTTAGTTAAAACGGTTTATAATTGAATGTATGTCTTGGGAAATATGAAGCAAAAGCCATTCATTGGAAGAAAAGTCCATTTATAGTTACCCACGTCTTCGAAAGCCTTATTACTGGCTTTAAATGGTTTT
>NW_018397379.1:23713-23852 GCF_002168275.2 Theobroma umbraticum
AATTGATTTTAAGTTGAATTTTTTTACATTTTAATAAATTAGATTATGATTGAATAATTGCCTTGAGAAACATGAAAAAACACCATTCATTGGTAAGAAAAGTTTATTTATAGTCACCCATGCCTTCAAAAGCCTTATT
>NW_018397379.1:23952-24118 GCF_002168275.2 Theobroma umbraticum
AGTAATAAGGCTTTCGAAAACATGGGTAACTATAAATGGACTTTTCTTCCAAAGAATGGCTTTTGCTTCATATTTTCCAAGACAAAGATTCAATTATAAACTGTTTTAACTAAAAATATAAAAAAATTAAGCTTAAAATCAATTATAAGATTATAAAACCATTTAA
>NW_018397379.1:24217-24507 GCF_002168275.2 Theobroma umbraticum
CTTTTCATGCCAACAGATGGCTTTTGCTTCATGTTTCTTGAGATAGCCATTCAATTATAATATTTTTTAAGCAAAAATGTAAAAAACTTTAACTTAAAATTAATTTTGAGAGTATAAAACTATTTAAAGCGAGTAATAAGGCTTTCGTAGGCTTACGTGACTATAAATGGACTCTTCATGCCAATGAATGGCTTTTTTTAATGCTTCCCATGGCAAACATTCAATTATAATCTGCTTTAACTAAAAATATAAAAAATTTAACATAAAATCTATTATGAGATTATAAAACC
>NW_018397379.1:24517-24641 GCF_002168275.2 Theobroma umbraticum
AGTAATAAGGCTTTCGAAGGCTTGGGTGGCTATAAATGGACTTTTCTTGCTAATGCATGGTGTTTTCTTCATGTTTCCCAAGACAACAATCAATTATAATATGTTTTAACTAAAAATGTAAAAT
>NW_018397379.1:24651-24802 GCF_002168275.2 Theobroma umbraticum
AAAATCAATTATGAGATTATAAAGCCATCTAAAGTGAGTAATAAAGCTTTTGAAGGCATAGGTGACTGTAAATGAACTTTTCTTATCAATTGATAGTTTTCTTTCATGTTTCTTGAAACAAACATCCAATTATAATATATTTTAATAAAAA
>NW_018397379.1:24812-25340 GCF_002168275.2 Theobroma umbraticum
ATTCAACTTAAAATCAATTATGAGTTTGTAAAGCCATTTAAAGTGAGTAATAAGGCTTTCAAAGGCATGGGTGGCTATAAATGGACTTTTCTTACCAATAAATGACTTTTTCTTTATGTTTCTCGAGAAAGACTTTCAATTATGATTTGTTTTAACAAAAAATATAAAGAAATTCAATCAAAAATCAATTATGAGATTATAAAACCATTTAAACCGAGTAATAAATCTTTCAAAGGCATGAGTGACTATAAATGGAATTTTTGTGCTAATGGATGGCTTTTGCTTTATGTTTCTCAAGACAAATATTTAATTATAATATATTTGAATAAAAAATGTAAAAAATTTAACTTATAATCAATTATGAGATTATAAACCATTTAAAGCGAGAAAAAGTTTTCGAAGGCTTGGGTTACTATAAATAGACTTTTCATGCCAATGAATAGCTTTTACTTTACAGTTCCCAAGGCAAATAGTCAATTATAATATGTTTTAACCAAAATGTAAAAAAATTTAACTTAAAATCAATTA
>NW_018397379.1:25562-25724 GCF_002168275.2 Theobroma umbraticum
CCATTTAAAGCGAGTAATAAGGCTTTCGAAGGCTTAGGTGACTATAAATGGACTCCTCATGCCAATGAATGGTTTTTTCTTCACACTTCCCATGGCAAAAATTCAATTATAATTTTTTTGAATTGAAAATATAAAAAAATTTAACTTAAAATCAATTATGAG
>NW_018397379.1:25734-26232 GCF_002168275.2 Theobroma umbraticum
TATTTAAAGCGAGTAATAAGACTTTCGAAGATTTGAGTGACCACAAATGGACTTTTCATGCCAATGGATGGCTTTTGCTACACATTTCTTGTGGTAAACATTTAATTATAATATATTTTAATAAAAAATATCAAAAAGTTCAACTTAAAATCAATTATGAGATTACAAAACCATATAAAGCGAGTAATAAAGTTTTTGAGGCCATGGGTGATAATAAATGGAATTTTCGTGTCAATGGATGGCTTTCGCTTCACGTTTCTCAAGATAAACTTTTAATTGTAATCTATTTTAACCAAAAATGTCAAAAAATTCAACTTAAAACAAATTATGATATTATAAAACTATTTAAAGCATGTAATAAAGCTTTCAAAGGCATGGGTGACTATAGATGGACTTTTCCTGCCAATGATTAGCTTTTTCTTTACATTTCCCTAAGCAAATACTCAAATATTTTCTATTTTTACTAGAAATGTAAAAAAAAATTCAACTTAAAACCAA
>NW_018397379.1:26242-26556 GCF_002168275.2 Theobroma umbraticum
ATAAAATCATTTAAAGCGAGCAATAAAGCTTTCGAAGGCTTGAGTAACTATAAATGGACTTTTCAGGTCGACGGATGGCTTTTGGTTCACGTTTCCTAAGGTAGATATTCAATTATAATACATTTTGACAACAAATGTAAAAAAATTCAACTTAAAATTAATTATGAGATTAGGAAACCATTTAAAGTGAGTAATAATGCTTTCAAAGGCATAAGTAACAATAAATGAACTTTTCTCTCCAGTGAATATCTTTTGCTTTACGTTTCTAGAGATAAACATTCAATCATAATATATTTTAACCAAAAATGTAAAAA
>NW_018397379.1:26887-26992 GCF_002168275.2 Theobroma umbraticum
AAAGGCATGAACAACTATAAATGGACTTTTCACTCCAATGGATGGGTTGTGCCTCAGGTTTCTCAAGGCAGACATTCAATTGAAATATATTTTAACCAAAAATCT
>NW_018397379.1:27002-27193 GCF_002168275.2 Theobroma umbraticum
AACTTAAAATCAGTTATGAGATTATAAAACTATTTAAAGTGAGTAATAATGCTTTCAAAGGCATAAGTGACTATAAATAGACTTTTTTCTCTAATGGATGGCTTTTGTCACATGATTCTCAAGGCAGACATTCAACTATAATATAATTTAACCAGCTATATAAAAACATTCAACCTAAAATCAATTATGAG
>NW_018397379.1:27203-27688 GCF_002168275.2 Theobroma umbraticum
AATTTAAAGTGAGTAATAAGGCTTACGAAGGCTTGGATGACTATAAATAGACTTCTCTTGCCAATGAATGGTCTTTTCTTTATGTTTTTTGAGGTAGACATTCAATTATAATCTATTTTAACCAAAAAAAGTAAAAAATTCTACTTAAAAAAATTATGAGATTATAAAACCAGTTGAAACGAGTATTAATGCTTTCGAAGGTATAGGTAACTGTAAATGAACTTTTCTTGTCACTAAATGGCTTTTTCTTTCTGTTTCTTGAGGTAAACATTTAATTATAATCTATTTTAACTAAAAATGTAAAAAAAACTTCAACCAAAGCTCAATTATGAGATTATAAAACCATTTACAGCGAGTAATAAGGCCTTCGAAGGCATGGGTGACTATAAATAAACTTTTCTTCCCTATGTGTGATTTTTTCTTCACGTTTCCCAAGGCATACATTCCATTATAATCTGTTTTAAACAAAACTGTAAAAAAATTCA
>NW_018397379.1:27801-27913 GCF_002168275.2 Theobroma umbraticum
TTTTTTTCATGTTTCTCAAGGAAAACATTCAATTATAATATGTTTTATTAAAAATATAAAAAAAATTCAACCTAAAATTAATTATGGGATTATAAAACTATTTAAAGTGAGT
>NW_018397379.1:28057-31771 GCF_002168275.2 Theobroma umbraticum
AAAATATAAAAAAATTCAACTTAAAACCAATTATGAGATTATAAAACCATATAAAGCCAATAATAAGGCTTTCGAAAGCTTGGGTGACTATAAATGGACTTTTCTTACAATGGACGGCTTTTTCTTCATGTTTCCTAAGAAAGATATCCAATTATAATCTGTTTTAACTAAAAATATAAAAAAATTCTACCTAAAATCAGTTATAAGGTTGTAAAGCTATATAAAGCTAGTAACAAGGCTTTCAAAGGCTTAAGTGATTATAAATGGACTTTTCGTGCGAATAGATGGCTTTTGCTTCACGTTTCTTGAGACAAACATTCATTTACAATATATTTTAAGCAAAAATGTAAAAAACTTTAACTTAAAATCAATTTTGAGATAAGGCTTTCGAAGGCTTAGGTGACTATAAATGGACTTTTCTTGTCAATGCATTGCTTTTTCTTTGTGTTTCCCCAGACAAAGAATCAACTATAATCTATTTAAACTAAAAATGTAAAAAAATTCAACTTAAAATCAATTATGAGATTATAAAACCATCTGAAGTGAGTAACAAGGCTTTCGAAGGCATAAGTGATTGTAAATGAACTTTTCTTGTCAATAGATAGCTTTTTCTTCATATTTCTCTTGACAAACATTCAATTATAATATATTTTAACTAAAAAGCTAAAAAAACTCAACTTAAAATCAATTATGAGATTATGAAACCATTTAAAGTGAGTAATAATGCTTTTCTCTCCAATGAATATCTTTTGCTCCACGTTTCCAGAGATAAACATTCAATCATAATTTATTTTAACCAAAAATATAAAAAAAATTAACTTAAAATTAATTACAAGATTATAAAACTATTTAAAACGAGTAGTAATGCTTTCGAAGGTATGAGTGACTATAAATGGACTTTTCTCTTCAATGGATGGATTGCGCTTCACATTTCTCGAGGCAAACATTCAATTATAATATATTTGCACCAAAAATCTAAAAAAATTTAACTTAAAATCAATTATGAGATTAGAAAACCATTTAAAGCGAACAGTAATGCTTTCAAAGGCATAAGTGACTATAAGTGGACTTTTCTCTCCAACAGATGGCTTGTCTTTACGTTTCTAGAGGCAAACATTTAATTATAATATATTTTAATCATAAATCTAGAAACATTTAACTTAAAATCAATTATGAGATTATAAAACTATTTAAAGCGAGTAGTAATTCTTTCAAAGGCATGAGCGACTATAAATAGACTTTTCACTCCAATGGACGGCTTGTGCCTCATGTTTCTCAAGGCAGACATTCAATTGAAATATATTTTAATCAAAATCTAGAAAAATTTAACTTAAAATCAGTTATGAGATTAGAAAACCATTTAAAGTGAGTAATAAAGCTTTCGAAGGCATAAGTGACTATAAATAGACTTTTCTCTCCAATGGATTACTTTTGCTACATGATTCTCAAGGCTGACATTCAACTACAATATACTTTAACCAGCTATATAAAAAAATATAACCTAAAATCAATTATGAGATTATAAAATCATTTAAGCGAGTAATAAGGCTTTCGAAAGCTTGGATGGCTATAAATAGACTTTTCTTGCCAATGAATGGCCTTTTCTTTACGTTTTTTGATGTAGATATTCAATTATAATCTATTTTAACAAAAAAAGTAAGAAGATTCAAATTAAAAAAATTATGAGTTTATAAAATCAATTAAAGTGAGTATTAATGCTTTCGAAGGCATAGGCAATCGTAAATGAACTTTTCTTGTCACTAAAAGGCTTTGTCTTTCCGTTTTTTGAGGTAAACATTTAATTATAATATGTTTTAACTAAAAATATAAAAAAACTTCAACCTAAGCTCAATTATGAGATTATCAAACCATTTAAAGCGAGTAATACGGCCTTCGAAGGCATGGGTGACTATAAATGAACATTTCTTATCAATGCATGGCTTTTTGTTCACGTTTTCCAAGGCATGCATTCCATTATAATCTATTTTAAACAAAATTATAAAAAAATTCAACTCAAAATCAATTATGAGATTATAAAATCATTTAAAGTGAATAATAAGGCTTTCGAAGGCATAGGTGACGATAAATAGACTTTTCTTGCCAATGAATGGCTTTTTTTCATGTTTCTCAAGGCAGACATTCAATTATAATGTGTTTAATTAAAAATGTAAAAGATTCAACTTAAAATCAATTATGGGATTATAAAACCATTAAAAGCGAGTAATAAGGCTTACGAAGGTGTGGGTAACTATAAATGGACTTTTCTTCCAATGAATGGCTTTTGCTTCATATTTTTCAAGACATACAATCAATTATAGACTGTTTTAACCAAAAATATAAAAAAATTCAGCTTAAAATCAATTATGAGATTATAAAACTATTTAAAGCCAATAATAAGGCTTACGAAGGCTTGGGTGACTATAAATGGACTTTTCTTCCAATGAATGGCTTTTGCTTCATATTTTCCAAGACACATTCAATTATAAACTCTTTTAACCAAAAATCTAAAAAAATTCAGCTTAAAATCAATTATGAGATTATAAAACCATTTAAAGTCAATAATAAAGCTTTCGAAGGCTTGGGTGACTATAAATAGACTTTTCTTACAATGGACGGCTTTTTCTTCATGTTTCCTAAGAAATACATCTAATTATAATCTGTTTTAACAAAAATTATAAAAAAATTTAACCTAAAATCAATTATAAGATTATAAAGCCATTTAAAGCAAGTAACAAGGCTTTCGAAGGCATGGGTGACTATAAATGGACTTTTCGTGCCAATAGATGGCTTTTGCTTCACGTTTCTTGAGACATACATTCATTTACAATATATTTTAAGCAAAAATGTAAAAAACTTTAATTTAAAATCAATTTTGAGATAAGGCTTTCGAAGGCTTTGGTGACTATAAATGGACTTTTCTTGCCAATGCATTGCTTTTTCTTTGTGTTTCCCTAGACAGAGAATTAATTATGATCTGTTTTAACAAAAAATATAAAAAATTTAATTCAAAATTAATTATGAGATTATAAAACCATCTAAAGTGAGTAACAAGGCTTTCGAAGGCATAGGTGACTGTAAATGAACTTTTCTTGTCAATGGATGGCTTTTCCTTCATATTTCTCTAGACAATCATCCAATTATAATATATTTTAATCAAAAATGTAAAAATATTCAGCTTAAAATGAATTATGAGATTATTAAGCCATTTAAAATGAGTAATAAGGCTTTCAAAGGCATGGGTGGTTGTAAATGGACTTTTCTTATCAATGAATGGCTTTTTATTTATGTTTATTGAGGTGGACAATCAATTATAATCTGTTTTAATCAAAAATATAAAGAAATTCAACCTAAAATCAATTATGAGATTATAAAACTATTTAAAACGAGTAATAAGTATTTCAAAGGCATGAGTGACTATGAATAGACTTTTCATGCTAATGGATGACTTTTGCTTTATGTTTCTCAAGGTAAACATTTAATTATAATATATTTGAATCAAAAATATAAAACAATTCAACTTATAATCAATTATGAGATTATAAAACCATTTAAAGCAAGTAAACAGGCTTTCAAAGGCTTAAGTGACTATAAAGAGACTTTTCATGCTAATGGATAGCTTTTGCCTTATGGTTCCCAAGACAGATTGTCAGTTATAATCTATTTTAACTAAAAATATAAAAAAATTCAACTTAAAATCAATTATTAGATTATAAA
>NW_018397379.1:31939-32150 GCF_002168275.2 Theobroma umbraticum
ATCAATTATGAGATTATAAAACTATTTAAAATGAGTAATAAGGCTTTCGAAGGCCTAGGTGACTATAAATGGACTCCCCATGCCAATGAATGGCTTTTTCTTTACGCTTTCCTTTCAAACATTTAATTATTATCTATTTTAACAAAAAATATAGAAAAGTTCAACTTAAAATCAATTATGAGATTATAAAACTATTTAAAGCGAGGAATAA
>NW_018397379.1:32295-32510 GCF_002168275.2 Theobroma umbraticum
TAATCTGTTTTAATAAAAAAAGTATGAAAATTAATTTTAAAATAAATTATCAGATTATAAAATCTTTTGAAGTAAGTAATAAGGCTTTTGAAGACTTGAGTAACTATAAATAGACTTTTCATGCCAATAGATGGCTTTTGCTTCACATTTTCCATGATAGACATTCAGTTATAATATATTTTAACCAAAAATGTAAAAACATACAACTTAAAATC
>NW_018397379.1:32520-32690 GCF_002168275.2 Theobroma umbraticum
TTATAAAACTATTTAAAACGAGTAATAAGGTTTTTGAAGGTATGGCTGGCTATAAATGGACTTTTCTTCTTAATGAATGGCTTTTTCTTCATGTTTCTTGAAGTAGACATTCAGTTATAATCTATTTTAACGAAAAATATAAAGAAATTCAACCTAAAATCAATTATGAG
>NW_018397379.1:32700-32837 GCF_002168275.2 Theobroma umbraticum
TATTTAAAGCAAGTAATAAGGCTTTCGAAGGCTTGGGTAACTATAAATGGACTTTTCTCCTAATGAATGACTTTCTCTTTATGTTTTCCAAGACAGACATTCAGTTATAAACTGTTTTAACTAAAAATATAAAAAAA
>NW_018397379.1:32847-33047 GCF_002168275.2 Theobroma umbraticum
AATCAATTATGAGATGATAAAACCATTTAAAACGAGTAGTAAGACTTTCGAAGGTTTGAGTGACTACAAATAGACTTTTCGTGTCAATAGATGGCTTTTGCTGCACATTTCTTGAGGCAAACATTTAATTATAATATATTTTAATAAAAAATGTCAAAAAGTTCAACTTAAAATCAATTATGAGATTACAAAACCATTTA
>NW_018397380.1:0-148 GCF_002168275.2 Theobroma umbraticum
AAGGTAAGGCATGCAATGTGAAATGATGGTAAGATGCTTTAAGTATAATTGGGAGACAATTATGCTAGTTAGGAGTTAAAAATGCAATGATTGAAAATGGTGAATATGTGTTGTTATGAAAAACTTTAAAAATGTTGAGAATGTTGAT
>NW_018397380.1:158-311 GCF_002168275.2 Theobroma umbraticum
TGGAAATTGATATCATGTTTAGTGATGGTATGCTAAAAGTGAATATGGTTGTCAAAAGAAAAGCCATCCATTGGCAAGAAAAGTTGATATATAGTAACCCATGCCTTTAAAAGCCTTTTTATTCGCTTTAAATAGTTTTATAATCTCATAATT
>NW_018397380.1:321-860 GCF_002168275.2 Theobroma umbraticum
TAAATTTTTTTACATTTTTTATTAAAATAGATAATATTTAAATGTCTACCTTGGGAAACGTGAAGAAAAAAATAATTAATTGGCAACAAAAATCTATCTAAAGGCACCCATTCCTTCAAAAGCCTTATTACTCTCTTACACGTTTTCTTAATGCATAATTAATTTTAAGTTGAATTTTTTTTATTTTTTTGTTAAACATATAGTATTTGAATGTTTACTTTGGGAAAGTGAGGAAAAGTCATTCATTGTAAGAAAATTTCATCTATAGTCCTCATCGCCTTGAAAGCCTTACAATCGCTTTAAATAGTTTTATAATCTCATAATTTATTTTAAGTTGAATTTTTTATATTTGTGGTTAAAACAGATAGTATTTGAATGTCTACTCAGAGAAACGTGAAGAAAAAGCCATTCATTGGTAAGAAAAGTCCGTTTATATTCGCTTAAGACTTCAATAGCCTTATTACTTGTTTTAAATGGTTTTATAATCTCATAATCGATTTTAACTTGAATTGTTTTACATTTTTTGTTAAAACTGATAA
>NW_018397380.1:870-953 GCF_002168275.2 Theobroma umbraticum
TCTACATCTAGAAACGTGAAGAAAAAGCCATTCATTGTCAAGAAAAGTCCATCTACAGTCCCCCATGCCTTCGAAAGTCTTAT
>NW_018397380.1:963-1350 GCF_002168275.2 Theobroma umbraticum
AAATGATTTTATAATCTCATAATAGACTTTAAGTTGAATTGTTTTGTATTTTTTATTCAAATATATTATAATTGAAAGTCTTCCTAGGGAAACACAAAGCAAAAGTCATCCATTGATAAGAAAAGTCCATTTATAGTCGCTTAAGTCTTCCAAAGCCTTATTACTCGCTTTAAATTGTTTTATAATCTCGTAATTCATTTTAAGTTAAATTTTCTTACATTTTGGGCTAAAATAGATAATATTTGAATGTCTACATTGGGAAATATGAAGAAAAAGCCATTCATTCGCGAGAAAAGTCCATCTATAGTTGCCCATGCCTTCAAAAGCCTTATTACTCTCTTTACACAGCTTTATAATCTCATAATTGATTTTAAGTTAAATTTTTTT
>NW_018397380.1:1360-1502 GCF_002168275.2 Theobroma umbraticum
TTAAAACAGATAGTATTTGACTGTTTACTTTGGGAAACATGAGGAAAAAGTCATTCATTGGTAAGAAAATTTCATCTATAGTCACCCATGCCTTTGAAAGCCTTACTACTCGCTTTAAATAGTTTTATAATCTCATAATTGA
>NW_018397380.1:1512-1826 GCF_002168275.2 Theobroma umbraticum
AATTTTTTATATTTGTGGTTAAAACAGATAGTATTTGAATGTCTACTTGGAGAAACGTGAAGCAAAAGTCATCCATTGGTAAGAAAAGTCCGTTTATAGTCGCTTAAATCTTCCAAAGCCTTATTACTCGCTTTAAATTGTTTTATAATCTCATAATTCATTTTAAGTAGAATTTTCTTACATTTTGGGCTAAAACAGATAATATTTGAATGTCTACATTAGGAAACATGAAGGAAAAGCCATTCATTGGCAAGAAAAGTCCATCTACAGTTGCCTATGCCTTCCAAAGCCTTATTACTCGCTTTAAATAGTTT
>NW_018397380.1:1836-4179 GCF_002168275.2 Theobroma umbraticum
TAATTGATTTTAAATTAATTTTTTTTATATTTTTTGTTAAATATATTATAATTGAATGTTTGGCTTGAGAAACATGAAGCAAAAGTCATCCATTGGCAATAAAAGTCCATTTATATTCGCCTATGTCTTCAAAAGCTTTATTATTCGTTTTAAATGATTTTATAATCTCATAATTAATTTTAAGTTAAATTTTTTTACATTTTTGATTAAAACAGATAATATTTGAATGTCTGCTTCAAGAAACATGAAAAAATGCCATTCATTGGGAAAAAAAGTCCATCTATAGTCACCCATGCCTTTGAAAGCATTATTACTTTAAATGGTTTTATAATCTCATACTTGATTTTAAGTTTAATATTTTTGTATTTTTTGTTAAAATATATTATAATTAAATGTCTACTTTGAAAAATATAAAGCAAAAGTCATCCATTGGCCAGAAAAGTTCATTTATAGCCACTTAACTCTTCGAAAGCCTTATTACTTCCTTTATATGGTTTTCCAATCTCGTGATTTATTTTAAGTTGAATTTTTTTGTATTTTTTGTTAAAATATATTATAATTGAAAGTCTACCTCGGCAAACGTGAAATAAAAGTCATCCATTGATAAGAAAAGTCCACTTATAGTCGCTTAAGTCTTTGAAGGCCTTATTACTCACTTTAAATGGTTTTATAATCTCATAATTCATTTTAAGTTGAATTTTCTATTGGCTCCATTAGTTTTTGATGATAATAAAACATTCCTATTCATTTATGTCTAACTTTTCTACTTGAGTATGCAGGATAAAAAATGTATGTTAAATAATATGTTAATCATTCAAAAGAAAATATCAAAACTCGTAAGAATAAGAAACTACAATTGAGTAATTAAACAAGAAGCCTCTCAGTTGGATAATCAAGGAAATTGTTTGGATAAAACTCAAAAGGGAAGTTAGCAGGTTCAAACAAACTATGAGATAGAGAACACTTAGTCAACCAAAAGACAGTGTTAGTCGATTAAGTGCTTACTGTCATAAACTGAGTTCAGAAACAGAGACGACATAATTGACTAAGTGGTAATGTTAGTCGACTAAGAGCATTTTGTCTGAAAATTTGAATTGAACACTAGAAGATAAATTAATGGCTAGAATTGTCTCCAAACTATTTCCAATAGTCAAAATCTGTCTAACAGTCATCAAAGTTGATTTTTCAAATATAAAAGGCATTCATAACAGCAATGAATCAGTTTTGAAGGCTTCCAAGATCAAAAGAGCTCAAAAATAGCAACAACTTTCTGCATACTTTCTGCACTTCACTCCAATCTTTGTAATAAAGTTAAGCACTTCACCTTGTACCATTCAGATCAGGTTAGTGATCATAGGCACTTCTTTATTTCTTTTCCCCTTGATTGCTTAGAGTGTGCGAGACACTCTAAGGGGATTAATCAAGCTTGGGATAGCTTGATTGAGTGTATAGGTTCTAACACAGCTTAGAAAAGTTAGTTTTTGGGTTTTGGTTAATCCTGAAAAAAAAACCATTGTTAAAAGTTGTGGTTGAGCTTGTGAAAAACCGTTATCAAAGCTTGGTGAAAGCTTAGGAATTTCACTGTCTATAGTGATTTGGTTTGGAAAATCCTTGGTTGAACAATCAAGGTAGTAGTTGTAGGTCATTGACCGAACCACTATAAATCTTTATGTATTGTCTTCCCTGTTTTATTTTTCACTTCATTCTTTGCTAGATTATTCCTTATCTTGCATTTAACTTCCCATTATTGAACTTTAACTTGCCCCTAATTAGAGGTCAAATTTAGTAAGAGCCAAAAAGTGCTATTCACCCCCCTCTAACATAGATATTTGGGACCAACAAATGGTATCAGAGCTAGATCCCTCACTCTTAAGGCTTAATATCCTAACGGAGATCCAAATCACTCTTCAAAAATCCATAGTTGCTAAAGGACAATCCACAAAAAGATCACCTCTGTTTGATGGATTGAACTACCCCTATTGGAGCACTAGAATGTCTATCTACATAAAAGGGCAATAGACTATGAAATGTGGGATGTCATCACTGATGGACCCTAAATGTAGTGACAAATAAAATGATTCTTAAGCCAAGGGCTGAATGGACTGAACCTGAAACCAAAAAGGTTCAGACAAACTTCAAGGTAATAAATACTCTATATTTTTCCTTAACTCCCAATGAGTTTAACAAAGTGTCAAGCTGTATCACAGCTAAACAAGTGTGGGACAAACTTAGGATTATCCATGAAGGGACTTATCAAGTTAAAGAGTCCAAAATAGCTTTCTTAACTCATAACTATGAGATGTTTAAGATGGAACCTGGTGAAGATATCACCAGCATGCTTGA
>NW_018397380.1:4526-4889 GCF_002168275.2 Theobroma umbraticum
GGAAGAAGAATTGGAAAATTTATCCTGTGATGATGATGAAGAATTGGCTATGGTAGCTAGAAAGTTCAGAAAACTTATGGGACAAAAGGATAGAAGATTAGCTAAGAAAGGGTATAAAAGCGATCAGGATAGAAGTAAAAATGAGTCTAACAATAAGGAAGAGCTTATATGCTTTGAATGCAAAAAGCCTGGACACTTCAGGTCCAAATGCCTTTTGCTGAAGAAAGAAATTCCTAAGAAAAACAAAAAATCGAAGAAGGCAATGGTGGCTGTAACCTGGTCAGACAGCGATGTTTCAAGCTCAGATGGTGAAGAAGAGAAAGTGGAAGAAAGAGCAAATTTATGTCTGATGGCAAGAGATGA
>NW_018397380.1:5072-5374 GCF_002168275.2 Theobroma umbraticum
AAGACTTCATCTCTTAAGAATGATTTAGAAAAGATAAATCATGATTTCTGCTCTGTTTTTGAATAAAGAAATTTACTTTAAAATAAACTTGAACACTCAAAAATAGATTATGAAATTTTGAGATTGGAATTGGAAAATAGGATTAAAGCTTTGCAAAAAGCCATTGATGAAAATACTTCTCTTAAGAATGTAGAAAAGTTTTCTTAATGTTTCACCTAGGTGTTGTATTTGTGATAAACTTGGTCACCTATCTTATAACTGTTATGGAAACAGAAGAATGCAGAAAACAAAAAAGATTTGGG
>NW_018397380.1:5384-5658 GCF_002168275.2 Theobroma umbraticum
ATCTTATGTAGCAGCTAACCTTCAACAACCCATCAAGGTATGGGTACCTTTTAAGAAAAACTAAAAATTTATCTTGTAAGTTGAGTCTAATCGAAAAGACATATATTCAAGAGCTCAACTGAATGAGAAGCAACCATGGTACATGGATAGTGGCTGCTCAAGACACATGACTGGAAACAAAATGTTATTTGCTCAGCTGGACAAGAAAAAGGGAGCTATTGTATCATTTGGAGATGACTCAAAAGGTAGAATTCATGGTATAAAAACTATTGAT
>NW_018397380.1:5789-5910 GCF_002168275.2 Theobroma umbraticum
TTTAAAGCACAATTTATTAAGTATCAGTCAATTATGTGATAAAAGATTTAAAGTATGTTTTGATTCGTATAAATGTGAAGTGATAGATATTAGTACCAATAGAGTTTCATTCATAGGAAAA
>NW_018397380.1:6041-6184 GCF_002168275.2 Theobroma umbraticum
AATTGTGAAACATGTCTTATGGCAAATGATGGAAATGATAGTTGGTTATGGCATGGGAGACTTGGACATGTGAGCATGCATACTATCCAAAAATTAATGAGAAAGAATCTGGTTATAGGATTACTTGAACTTAAATATGAAAA
>NW_018397380.1:6448-6848 GCF_002168275.2 Theobroma umbraticum
TAGGAGTGATCATGGAGGAGAATTTGAAGGAGATGATTTTGAAAATTTTTGTAACGAAAAGGGGTTAGATCACAACTTCTCTGCACCCAGAACACCTTAACAAAATAGAGTTGTAGAAAGGAAACATAGAACTTTAAAAGAAAGGGCTAGAACTATGCTTTGTGAAAATAATCTTTCTAAATACTTTGGGGCAGAAGCTGTCAATACAGCTGCATATATTCTTAATGGAGTATAAATAAAGACCATGATATCAAAAACCCCATATGAATTGTACAAAGGTAGAAAACTAATATCTTACACTTTAGGAGCTTTGGCTGCAAATATTTTGTATTAAATAATGGAAAACACTCTTTAGGAAAGTTTGATGCTAAGAGTGATGAAGCAATATTTCTAGGATATG
>NW_018397380.1:6944-7985 GCF_002168275.2 Theobroma umbraticum
GAAGAATCTATCCATGTAGTTTTTGATGAATCTAATGCCTTGCAAAAGGAAGCTTTTGCTAATGAAAATGATGCTTAGGACTTTGAAAGACAAATGGAAGAAATAAGCTTAGAAAACAAGAAAAACAGTGAAGAAAATTCACTTGGAAGAGAAGTAGAACCTTTACCCTTAAAAACTCTGCAAAGGACTAAAAATCAACATATTGATTTTCCAAAGAGCTAGAAGTAATTGAAAGATCATCCACAAGAACAGATCATAGGTGATATTTCACAAGGTGTTAAAACTAGAAAAGGAATTAGAGAGACATGTGAATTCTCTACTTTCATTTCACAAATTGAACCTAAAAGTTTTGAAGAGCCAGAAAAAGAAAAAAGTTGGATATTGGTTATGCAAGAAGAGCTTCATCAATTTAAAAGAAACCGAGTATGGACATTAGTTTCTAGACCATTAAATCATCCAATTGTTAGCACAAAGTGGGTGTTTAGAAACAAGGTAGATGAGCAAGGTAATGTTATTAGGAACAAAGCTAGGTTAGTGGCTCAAGGCTATAACCAATAAAAGGGCATTGACTATGATGAAACATTTGCTCCTGTTGCTAGGTTAGAAGCCATAAGATTATTGCTTGCATTTTCTTGTTTCATGAACTTCAAATTATTTCAAATGGATATGAAAAGTGCTTTTTTAAATAGTCTTATCCAAGAAGAAGTCTATGTTAAACAACCTCCCGGATTTGAGGACTTTGAAAAACCAGATTATGTTTTCAAGCTACATAAGGCATCATATGAACTGAAACAAGCTCCAAGAGCTTGGTATGAAAGACTATCAAAATTTTAAGTTGAAAAAGGGTATTCTAGAGGAAGCATTGATACAACATTGTTTATTAAGAAATGCTTGAATGATTTAATTGTTGTTCAAATTTATGTAGATGATGTTGTATTTGGTGCTAGTAATGAGGCTTTGTGCAATAGCTTTGCTAAAGAAATGCAGGGTGAATTTGAGATGAGCATGATGGGTAAACTAAAATTCTTTCTTGGCCTTCAA
>NW_018397380.1:8105-8317 GCF_002168275.2 Theobroma umbraticum
CATTAGTCAAGAAAGATACATTCAAGACATGCTAAAGAAGTTTGATATGCTGAAGCTGAAATCAATCAGTACACCAATGAGTCCCTCCATCAAACTTGATGTAGATGAGAATCTTTATAGAGGTATGATTGGGTCTTTACTTTATTTAATTGCTAACAGACCTGATAGTTTAGTGCATGCTTGTGTGCACGGTTTCAATCTCAACCCAAAAA
>NW_018397380.1:8567-9014 GCF_002168275.2 Theobroma umbraticum
AACAATTAAAAGATTTTGGAGTGACCATGCATAATGCACCAATATTTTGTGACAACACAAGTGCAATCAATATCTTAAAAAATCTAGTCCAGCACTTAAGAACAAAGCACATTGAAATTAGACAGCATTTTGTTAGAGACCATGTGCTTAAGGGAGATATTAAGATTGAGTTTGTCAACACCTTGCATCAATTAGTTGAAATATTTACCAAACCCTTAAATAAGGAAAGATTCTGTGAATTTAGGAGAAATCTAGGAATGACCAGTGTTCAAGAGCTACTCACTTTAAATAGTTTTATAGTCTCATAATTTATTTTAAGTTGAATTTTGTTACATTTTTTGCTAAAACAGATGATCTTTGAATGTCTACATTGAGAAATGTGATAAAAAAGTCATTCATTAATAAGAAAAGTCTATCTATAGTCACCCATGCCTTCGAAAGCCTTAT
>NW_018397380.1:9024-9274 GCF_002168275.2 Theobroma umbraticum
AAATAGTTTTATAACCTCATAATTGATTTTGAATTAAATGTTTTAATATTTTTTATTAAAATATATTATAATGGAATGTCTACTTTAGGATACATTAAAAAAAAGCCATTCATTGGCAAGAAAAGTCCATTTATAGTCGCTTAAGTCTTTAAAAGCTTTATTACTCGATTTAAATGGTTTTATAATCTCATAATTCATTTAAGTTGAATTTTTTTACACTTTTGGTTAAAACAGATAGTATTTGAATGTC
>NW_018397380.1:9514-9973 GCF_002168275.2 Theobroma umbraticum
TAATCTCATAATTGATTTTAAGTTGAATTTTTTAACATTTTTTATTTAAACAGATAATATTTGAATGGCTACCTCTAGAACCATAAAGAAAAAGCCATTCACCGATAAGAAAAGTCCATCCATAGACACTCATTCCTTTGAAAGCCTTTCTACTCGCTTTACATGGTTTGATAATCTCATAATTGATTTTAAGTTGAATTTTCTTTTTAAAACATATAGCATTTGAATGTTTACTTCTGGAAACGTAAGGAAAAATTCATCCATTGATAAGAAATGTTCATCTATAGTCACCCATGTCTTCGAAAGCCTTACTACTCACTTTAAATGGTTTTATAATCTCATACATGATTTAAGCTGATTTTTTTATATTTTTTTATAAATATAATATAATTGAATGTCTGTACTGGGAAACGTGATGCAAAAATCATCTATTGACAAGAAAAGTCCATTTATTGTTGC
>NW_018397380.1:9983-10083 GCF_002168275.2 Theobroma umbraticum
GAAAGCCTAATTACTTGATTTAAATAGTTTTATAATCTTATAATTGATTTTAGGTTGAACTTTTTACATTTTTCGTTAAAACAGATAGTATTTGAATGTC
>NW_018397380.1:10093-10182 GCF_002168275.2 Theobroma umbraticum
AACATGAAGAAAAAGCCATTCATTGGAAAGAAAAATCCATCTATAGTCACCCATGCCTTTGAAAGCCTTATTACTCGCTTTAAATAGTT
>NW_018397380.1:10282-12655 GCF_002168275.2 Theobroma umbraticum
TAAATTGTTTTATAATCTCATAATTGATTTTAGGCTGAATTTTTTTATATTTTTTATTAAAATATATTGTAATTGAATGTCTACTTTGGGGAACGTCAAGCAAAAGTCATCCATTGGCAAGAAAAGTTCATTTATAGTAGCTTAAGTCTATGAAAGCCTTATTCCTTACTTTAAATGGTTTTATAATCTCATAATTCATTTTAAATTTTTTTTTTTTTACATTTTTGGTTAAAACAAATAATATTTGAATGTTTACATTGAGAAACATAAAGAAAAAGTCATTCATTGGCAAGAAAAGTCCATCTATAGTCACCCATGCCTTTGAAAGCCTTATTACTCGCTTTAAATGGTTTTATAATCTCATAATTGATTTTAAGTTGAATTTTTTATATTTTTTATTAAACATATTATAATTGAATATTTGCCTAAAGAAGCATGAAGCAAAAGTCTTCCATTAGCAATAAATGTCCATTTATAGTCATTTAAGTCTTTAAAAGCCTTATTACTCGCTTGAAATGGTTTTATAATCTTATAATTGATTTTGAGTTGAATTATTTTTACATTTTTTGTTAAAACAGATAATATTTGAATGTCTGTCTAAGAAAATGTAAAAAAAGCCATTCATTGACATGAAAAGTCCATCTGTAGTCATCTGTGCCTTTGAAAGTCTTATAACTCGCTTTAAATGGTTTTATAATCCCATAATTGATTTTAAGTTGAATTTTTTTACACTTTTGGTTAAAATAGATAGTATTTGATTGTTTATCTCAAGAAACATGAATAAAAAACCATTCATTGGGAAAAAAATTTCATTTATTGTCACCCATGCCTTCAAAAGCCTTATTACACTTTTTAAATAGTTTTATAACCTCATAATTGATTTTAAGTTGAATTTTTTTCTATTGTTTGTTAAAATAGATTATAATTGAATGTTTGCCTCAGGAAATGTGAAGCCAAAACCATCCATTAGCAAAAAAAGTCTATATATAGTTCCCCATGCCTTTGAAAGCTTTATTACGCGCTTTAAATAGTTTTATAATCTCATAATTGATTTGAAGTTGAATTTTTTTACATTCTTGATTAAAACAGATAATATTTAAATGTCTACATCAGGAAATGTGAAGAAAAAGTCATTCATTGGCAAGAAAAGTCTATCTATAGTCACCCATTTCTTCGAAAGCCATATTACTCGCTTTACATGGTTTTATAATCTCATAATTGATTTTAAGTTGAATTTGTAACGACCGCTCCTTGATCGCTACCGACATTCAAGTCTCGTGGGAGAACCAGCTAAGTCTTGAACAAGCCTTACTTAAAACCTTGTTTGTTATTTCGTAGCCATGCCATCAACTCATGAAATTTCTTTTATCCATAAAACTTAGTTAATAAAAAAAATTGAATGATCATCTTTATAAATCGACTAAGCTTTTATTCCACACAAACATAAAAATGATACATCAAGACTTTTAATCTCCAAATATATATTGGTATTGACACTATGTTCTAATTGCATAAGAAATTATACAATGACGACTCGACCTCTAGCGGCAGAGCAACTCAAAATAAAGTGCTATGAGATGCCTTTACCTACCTATCCACGGTGGATCAAAAATGCCGATGAATGTACTCTGGGATGATCACTATCTGCAAAAGGGAAATAAGGGGGGTGAGTCTCATAGACTCAATGATCATCGGCTCCATGAATAGGGCGTAGATGGGAAACAAGTGTAGGCAGATAAGTTGAATAATAAAATCGAAATATCAAATCATAGTCTTAAGAAACCAAATCATAAATAAGATATTTGTGCCTTGTAAAAGTAATGACGTAATCATAATACAATATTTCTTTTGGCAAAACGGTGCCAAAAATAATGTTACGAAACCAAGTTCAAACATCCAAAACATTGCTTGCCATACAAATATGGTTAATGATATAAAGTATGCAGCTCCCAAAACATGTGGCATGTAAAGAAATCAAGTGCACGGCCACGTAAAACATCTCATGTTCATCAAATAAACACTGAAAGCTTTTATTCAAACCAAAAGAGCTGCAAAGAAATCTCAACTCTCCACCATGTAAAAGAGTATGCGTTGAAAACTCACAAGGCTCTCGAGTAGGTAAATATCATAATCACTCATGGACCCATTCTATGTAATAACATCCGGGAGCTCTACTTCATCGGATCCTCACATTCCATGGCAGTCTCAACGATGTTGGCCAACATCAGAGAAATCAAGCGGTCGCAACTGCCCAATGCTGCAGCGCTAAGGCCAGCAAGTGCAGCACTGAAGATGTTCTATTTTTAAAAGGGTTTATGACTAAAAATAAAGAATGATCAGCTCAATATTGGGGCATGATGATGAATTTGCAAG
>NW_018397380.1:12665-12857 GCF_002168275.2 Theobroma umbraticum
ATTATTGACTTTGATGTTGGGATTTTCCAATTGGAGTTTTAAGCGTCTTGAAGAATGTTTAAGTGAATTAATGGCAAGGTTCTTTATTATCATATATTGACATGTAAGCAAAAGAGAATATTGGAAGTTCTTAAGATGGCTACAATGGGCTGAGCTAAAATGTGAAGTGTTAAGATGGACACCATGTTAGTT
>NW_018397380.1:12867-13068 GCF_002168275.2 Theobroma umbraticum
CTAAGGAATAAAGGAGACAAGGGATTAAGCTTTGCTAAAAGCCAAGAAACGAGTGAGTGAAAAATTAAAAGAATGTACGAGACATTGATTAAGTGATGCCAATACCAAATGATGAAATTGTAAATAAAGGATTACAAGATTGGCATGGCAAATAAGTTGATATAAGGTAATGTCATGAGGATTTGTAAATCTCATTTTGAC
>NW_018397380.1:13078-15632 GCF_002168275.2 Theobroma umbraticum
GAAAAAGATTAATGATAAGGTAAGGCCAATTATGTGGCATACTAAAAACTTAAGAATATGAATTGAGGTATGAATAGACGAGTATGAATTCAACTATCTTGGAGAATAGGTGCATGCTTTTGGATTGAATTTGTTTGCAAGGATAATGGACAAAAGAGTAATTAAGTGTTTGGAAATATGCACCAAAGTTTCGAAAAGAATATACCAAACTATAGGTGACAAGAATGATAATTGATGTTACTTAGAAACATTTCATATGCATATTGATGTGATGTGGCATTTGGAACTTGCTAAGGAATCTAAAGGCTAACCATCGGTTATGTGGGTGCACATTGAGAGACATGGATTGAAGTGAGTAATTATAAGGAAATGTTTAAAAGGAATCTTTATGAATCTTGAGAAAATAAACGTTAAATAGTGAAGCTACAAAAAGGAAGTTGTAAGTGGATATTTGCAATGATAATGGGAAGTATTTAAATAAAACCCTATTCCAAGTTTTGCAATTACAAGTACTAATTATATGATGGTTAAAAGGAAAATGATGTATAAAGAAATAATAAGAATGTAAAGTATACACAGATACTGGATAGTAATTTGATGAAACTGATATGTGGCAATTGAGATGTCATTAATGACATCGTGATGCAAGGATACATGGTATAATAAAACTTGTGCTTATGATTGGAAATGATAAGAAAGAGTATAAGCTTGTAAATTATGTGAAGTTGTGCATAGATACAAGATAAATTTGTATGAATTATATAGAGATAAAGTATGATAAGGTATAAATTAAATGAAGATTTGGGCATCCAAAGGGTGATCTAAAATTGAATATACTCTAATGTTGGTGGATTAAACTTGACTCATGGGAATAATGTGGAGAAGTGAATTAGAAATGTTGAAATTGAGAGAAGTAAAGAAGGGAATCAATATTATAAGGATATGATATTGAATCTTGGCAATGGATTAGGATGAATAAGGAGAAAGATAGCCAAACGCATTTGGCACGAGGATTCCCACTCATGGCGAGGAATGTTGACATTTAAGCTTGAGTGCATATGCACATGTGAAGTTGATTATGTGATTAACTAAAGTGAAAGATTATCTCTAGTAATTTGAAATTTGAACTCAATACATTTGATAAGTTGTGTAAATGAAACAATGACAAAGATACCATCAAAAAAAATTGAAAAAAAAATTGAATTGTGTTGATGTAAGGAAATTTTTGAAGTAACAGTCAAAGAAGGGAAATCATGAAATGGAATCCATAGTGTGGTTAAGATACCAGGTGAGTTGATATGATTGAGGCGTAAGAAGTAATGAAGTGCTATGATATAATTATATTAGACTCTCCACAAGGTAATAGTAAAATGGACGGAGAATAAGTGGTGATAGGAGTATAATGTGGGTATTTGGAAGGTTCGGGTAAGAAAGATAAAATTTAATAACGTTAATGGAGATCAAAAAGTTTTAAGCCATGATAATGAGATCATATTGTGAGATGTGAAGAATAGAACTAATGAAAAGAATTTTATGGTGAAGGAAAGAATACAATTAAAGTTAAAGATTGGCAAGTGAATTGCCCTTCCGCATGATGTGAAATTCATTGGTTTAAGAACGATGTAGAAATGTGAACCTTTGAATGTATAATCTATGGAGAAATGAAGAAGATTGAAATTGTACAAATGCAAGATAAGCATCAAGTATGAGGGAGTGATTGAAAGATTCAAATTCCCCTAACGCTAAAAATACATATAGGAATAAATACGGCATGTTTATGATGCTATAAAATTATGTAGTATTTTATGAGGATAAGAGAAGAGAATGTTGAGAAGCTTGGCAAGAAATGAAGTAATAAAATGGTGACTAGGCATACATAAGTAAGTATGAATTGTGATTGAAATTGGTATGATTGAGATTGAGTTATCTTTAAAGTTAATAATGGAGCTAAAGGTATATTTGGGATTTTAATGATAAGAAAGGGCAATTGTGAAAGGTACTATGGTTTTAATCCAAGGATAAAATAGACATAAGTGTCCTAATCAAACTAAAAGTGAACGGGGTAGATAAATTAAAATTCCCTATGAAGGATGAAATGGAATATGATCATCGAACGAGATTAATAACCCGATATTGATGTGAATTCGAGGACAATTCTATTTAAGTGGGGGAGACTGTAACACCTAATACCCTCGTATAAGAGCTAATACAATCTCATTGATGAGACGGAGGGTTGATGGATGTAAATCTATGGGCAAAAAAGCAATGATACGCGAAAGGAATATTTTAGAATAAAATACTCCGTATGTGAAAAAATAATAATTAAATAATAATATTTTATCGATAATGAATTATCAAAATCAAAAGAGTGATTCGAAAGTGAACCAGGACAACGTGAGATATTTTGGGTCCCGACAGACAAGTTGAAAAATTTAGAATAAAATAATATTAAAATATTAATATTTTATTTGTGATTGAAAGTGGTTGTGAAGAAGAAGTATATGATTAATCCAAGTGGGGGAGAAGAACTAAGAATGAATTTTGAAGAAAAATG
>NW_018397380.1:15642-15807 GCF_002168275.2 Theobroma umbraticum
GGCCCACGTGCCTTTATTAAATAAAGGATGAGCAGGTAAACATATATTTTAATAGTATGGGATATTTTGGTGAAGTGTAAAATTTATATTTTATTTGTACACATGTAAGGCAAGAAAGATAGAAGGAAATTGGAGTTTAAAGGAAATGATTGAAGGACCAAATTG
>NW_018397380.1:15907-19951 GCF_002168275.2 Theobroma umbraticum
GATATGTATATTGATTGCCCATGTTTGTGGCAGCAATGGTGACCATGGATGTGACGAAATTGTAAACTATATGTGTGGAACTCAAGCTAAAACCGAAAGGTAAGCATAGAATGTGATTGCATGGTGATGTGTTGGCATTGGTTAATTGATAGTATGTGGATTGTACGTTAAATGATTGTGAGTAAGTGTTAATTGAAAGCTTTCAGTGCTTATTTGATTGAACATGAGGTGTTTTACGTGGTCGTATACTTGATTTCTTTACATGCCACATATTTTGGGAGCGTGCATACTTTATGTCGTTATTCATATTTGTATGGCAAGCAATGTTTTTGATGTTTGAACTTAGTTTTGTAACATTATTTTCGGCACCATTTTGCCAAGTGAAATATTGCATTAAGAATTACGTCATTATTTTTACAAGGCACAAATATCTTACTTATGATTTGGTTTCTTAAGACTATGATGTGATATTTCGGTTTTATAATTCAACTTATCTGCCTTACGCTTGTTTCCCATCTACGTCTTGCTCACGGAACCTATGATCACTAAGTTTATGAGACTCACCCCTTTGTTTTCCTTTTGTAGATAGTGATCAGCCTAGCGTGCATTCATCGACAATTTCAGTCCACTGCAGATAAGTAAAGGCATCTCATAGCACTTTATTCCGAGTCGCTCCACTATTAGAGGTCGAGTCTTCATAATGTAAATTGTTATGAAATTAGACAATTGTGTCAATGCAAATGTACATTTGGAGATTATAAGTTTTGATGCATTATCTTTTACAATTATGTGGAATAAAGGTTTATTCAATTTATAAAGATCATTGTTCAATTCTCTTTACAAAAACTTTTATGGATCGAAATAATTTTATAGATTGATGGTATGAATATAAGGTAATGACTAATGTTTTAAGTAAGGCTTGTTCGAGACTTGGTGGTTTCTCCCGTGAGACTCAAATGTCGATAGCGATCGAGGAGCGGTCGTTACACATTGACAAGAAAAGTCCATTTATGGTCGCTTAAGTCTTCGAAAGCTTTATTACTTGATTTAAATGGTTTTATAATCTCATAATTCATTTTAAGTTGAATTTTTTTATATTTTTGGTAAAAACAGATAATATTTTAATGTCTACATTAGGAAACATGAAGAAAAAGCTATTCATTGGCAAGAAAAGTTCATCTATAGTCACCCATACCTTCAAAAGCCTTATTAATAGCTTTAAATGGTTTTATAATCTCATAATTGATTTTAAGTTTAATTGTTTTACATTTTTTGTTAAAATATATTATAATAGAATGTTTGGCTCGGGAAAGGTGAAGCAAAAGTCATCCATTGGCAAGAAAAGTCTATTTATAGCCGCTTAAGTCTTCGAAAGTCTTATTACTTGCTTTAAATGGTTTTATAATCTTATAATTGATTTTAAGTTGAATTTTTTACATTTTTTGTTAAAATATATTATAATTGAAAGTATTCCTCAAGAAACGTGAAGCAAAAGTTATCCATTAGCAAGAAAAGTCCATTTATAGTCTACGAAAGCCTTATTTGAAAGTCCACCTTAGGAAAAGTAAAAAAAGCCATTCATTAGCATGAAAAGTCCATCTATAGTCACCTATGCCTTCGAAAGCCTTATAACTCGTTTTAAATAGTTTTATAATCTCATAATTGATTTTAAGTTAAATTTTTTTACACTTTTGGTTAAAACAGATAGTATTTGAATGTCTACCTCAAGAAACATGAAGAAAAAGCCATTCATTGGGAAGAAAAAACTATCTAGAGCCACCCATGCCTTCGAAAGCCTTATTATTCATTTCAAATGATTTTATAACCTCATAATTGATTTTAAGTTAAATTTTTTTATATTGTTTGTTAAAACAAATTATAATTGATTGTCTGCCTCAGGAAATGTGAAGCAAAAGCCATCTATTGGTAAAAAAAGTTTATATATACTCACCCATACCTTTGAAAGCCTTATTACTCGCTTTAAAAGGTTTTATAATCTCATAATTAATTTTAATTTAAATTTTTTTACATTTTTATTAAAATAAATAATATTTGAATGTCTACATCAAGAAACATGAAGAAAAAGTCATTCATTGACAAGAAAAGTCTATCTATAGTCACCGATTTCTTCGAAAGTCTTATTACTTGCCTTGAATAGTTTTATAATCTCATAATTGATTTTAAGTTGAATTTTTTTACATTTTTTGTTAAAATATATTATAATTGAAAGTTTTCGTCTGGAAACGTGAAGGAAAAGTTATCCATTGGCATGAAAAGTTTATTTATAGTCTACGAAATCCTTTTTACTTGTTTTAAATAGTTTTATAATCTCATAATTTATTTTAAGTTGAATTTTCTTACATTTTTTTTCTAAAACAGATAATATTTGAATCTCTACATGAGAAACATGAAGAAGAATCCATTCATTGGCAACAAAAGTCCATCTATAGTCATCTATGCCTTTGAAAGCCTTATTACTCGCTTTAAATAGTTTTATAATCTCATAATTGATTTTAAGTTGAATTTTTTTATATTTTTTGTTAAATATATTATAATTGAATGTTTTCCTCGTGAAGCATGAAGCAAAAGGCATACATTGGCAATAAATATCCATTTATAGTAACTTAAGTCTTCAAAAGCCTTATTATTCGCTTCAGATGGTTTTATAATCTTATAATTGATTTTGAATTGAATTTTTTTATATTTTTGGTTAAAATAGATAATAATTGGATGTATACTTTACAAAACAAAAAATAGCCATTCATTGGCAAGAAAAGTCCATCTAAAGTCACCCATGCATTCGAAAGCCTTATTACTCGTTTTAAATAGTTTTATAATCTCATAATTGATTTTAAGTTGAATTGTTTTACACTTTTGGTTAAAACAGATAGTATTTGAATGTCTACCTTAAGAAATATGAAGAAAAAGCCATTCGTTGGGAGGAAAAATCCATCTATAGTCACCCATGCCTTCGAAAGCCTTATTACTCGCTTCAAATGGTTTTATAACATCATAATTGATTTTAAGTTAAATTTTTTTATATTGTTAGTTAAAACAGATCATAATTGATTATCTGCCTTAAGAAATGTGAAGCAAAAGCCATCCATTGACAAAAAAAGTGTATATATAGTCACCCATACCTTTGAAAGCCTTATTACTCGCTTTAAATGGTTTTATAATCTCATAATTAATTTTAATTTAATTTTTTATATTTTTGATTAAAACAGATAATATTTGAATGTCTGCATTGGGAAACGTGAATAAAAAGTCATTTACTGACAAGTAAAGTCCATCTATAGTCACCCATGCATTTGAAACTTTTAGTACTCGCTTTTAAATAGTTTGATAATCTCATAATTGATTTTAAGCTGAATATTTTTACATTTTTTGTTAAATATATTATAATTGAATGTCTCCGTTAGGAAACGTGTAGCAAAAGTTGTCCATTGGCAAGAAAAGTCCATTCATAGTTGCTTAAGTCTTCGAAAGGCTAATTACTTTATTTAAATGGTTTTATAATCTCATAATTGATTTTAAGTTAAATTTTTTACATTTTTGATTAAAACAGATAATATTTGAATGTCTGTTTCAGGAAACATGAAAAAAAAGTCTTTCATTGGAATGAAAAGCCTATCTATAGCCACCCATGTCTTCGAAAGTCTTATTACTCGCTTTAAATAGTATTATAATCTCTTAATTGATTTTAAGTTGAATTGTTTTATATTTTTCATTAACTATATTATAATTGAATATCTACCTCAAGAAACATGAAGCAAAAGTCATCCGTTGACAAGAAAAGTCTATTAATAGTCGCTTAAGTCTTCAAAATGATTCTTACTCGATTTAAATTATTTTATAATCTCATAATGATTGTAAGTTATTTTTTTTTTACATTTTTGGTTAAAACAGATGATAGTTGAATGTCTGTATATGGAAACGTGAAAAAAAAAGTCATTCATTGGTAAGAAAAGTTCATCGATATTCACCCATGCCTTTGAAAGCTTTGTTACTCGCTTTAAATGGTTTTATAATCTCATAATTGAT
>NW_018397380.1:20170-20517 GCF_002168275.2 Theobroma umbraticum
ATTGATTTTAAGTTAAATTTTTTTATATTTTTATTAAAATATATTATAATTAAAAATCTACCTTAGAAAACGTGAAAAAAAGTCATCTATTAGCAAGAAAAGTCTGTTTATAGTCGCTTAAGTCTTTGAAAGCCATATTACTCACTTTAAATGGTTTTATAATCTCATAATTCTTTTTAAGTGGAATTTCTTACATTTTTTGTCAAAACAGATAATATTTGAATGTCCACATTAGGAAACATAAAGAAAAAGCCATTTATTGATAAAAAAAAGTCCATCTATAATCACCCATGCCTTCGAAAGCCTTATTACTCGCTTTAAATAGTTTCATAATCTCATAATTGATT
>NW_018397380.1:20617-20748 GCF_002168275.2 Theobroma umbraticum
GATAATATTTGAATGTCTACATTGGAAAACATGAAGAAAAAGACTTCTATTGACAAGAAAAGTCTATATATAGTCGCCTAAGCCTTTGAAAGCCTTATTACACGCTTTAAATTGTTTTATAATCTGATAAT
>NW_018397380.1:20758-20906 GCF_002168275.2 Theobroma umbraticum
TTGAATTTTTTTACATTTTTGTTAAAACAGAAAATAATTGAATATCTAACTTGGAAAAAATAAAAAGAAAACAATTTATTGACAGGAAAAGTCTATTTATAGTCACCCATGCCTTTCAAAGTTTTATTACTTGCTTTAAATGGTTTTA
>NW_018397380.1:21154-21491 GCF_002168275.2 Theobroma umbraticum
TTTAAGTTGAATTTTTTTGCATATTTGGTTAAAACAGATAATATTTGAATGTTTGCCTCAAAAAACGTGAAAAAAAACCATTCATTGGCAACAGAAGATCATTTATAGTAACTCTTGCCTTTAAAAGCCTTATTACTTGCTTTAAATAGTTTTATATTCTCATAATTGATTTTGAGTGAAATTTTTTATATTTTTAACTAAAATATGTTATAATGGAATCTCTGCTTCAAGAAACTTGAAGCAAAAGCCATCCATTAGTAAAAAAAGTCTATTTATAGTCACCCACGCCTTCAAAAGCCCTGTTACTCGCATTAAATGGTTTTATAATCTCATTATT
>NW_018397380.1:21501-21651 GCF_002168275.2 Theobroma umbraticum
TGAATTTTTTTATATTGTTGGTGAACATTGATTATATTTGAATGCTTACCTCTAGAAACATGAAGAAAGAGCCATTTATTAGTAAGAAAACTCCATTTATAGTCACTCATGCTTTCAAAAATCTTATTACTCGCTTTAAATGGTTTTATA
>NW_018397380.1:21661-21799 GCF_002168275.2 Theobroma umbraticum
TGATTTTAAGATGAATTTTTTTATATTTTTTATTAAAATATATTATAATTGAATGTCTGTCTCAAAAAACATGAAGCAAAAGTCATCCATTGTCAAGAAAAGTCAATTTATAGTCGCTTAAGTCTTTGAAAGCCTTAT
>NW_018397380.1:21999-22305 GCF_002168275.2 Theobroma umbraticum
TTTTTTACATTTTTGATTAAAACAGATAATATTTGAATGTTTACATTGGAAAACATGAAGAAAAAGCCATCTATTGGCAAGAGAAGTCCATTTATAGTCTCCTAAGCCTTTGAAACCCTTATTACAAGCATTAAATGGTTTTATAATCTCAAAATTCATTTTAAGTTGATTTCTTTTACTTTTTTGGTTAAAACATACTATAATTGAATACCTAACTTGGAAAACAGAAAAAGAGAACAATTTATTAGCAAGAAAAGTCCATTTATAGTCACCCATGCCTTTCAAAGTTTTATTACTTGCTTTAAA
>NW_018397380.1:22315-24350 GCF_002168275.2 Theobroma umbraticum
ATCTCATTATTGATTTTAAGTTGAATTTTTTTATATTGTTGGTGAAAATAGATTATAATTGAATGTTTGCCTTAAGAAACGTGAAGAAAAAGCCATCCATTGTCAAGAAAAGTTCATTTATAGTCACCCATACCTTCGAAAGCTTTATTACTGGCTTTAAATGGTTTTATAATCTCACAATTGATTTTAAGTTGAATTTTTTTGCATATTTGGTTAAAACAGATAATATTTGAATGTTTTCCTCAAAAAATGTAAAGAAAAAACCATTCATTGGCAACAGAAGATCATTTATAGTAACCCATGGCTTCAAAAGCCTTATTACTTGTTTTAAATAGTTTAATATTCTCATAATTGATTTTGAGTGAAATTTTTGATATTTTTAACTAAAATATGTTATAATGGAATCTCTGCTTCAAAAAACTTGAAACAAAAGCCATCCATTAGCAAAAAAAGTCCATTTATAGTCACCCATGCCTTTAAAACCTTTATTACTCGCTTTAAATGGTTTTATAATCTCATTATTGATTTTAAGTTGAATTTTTTATATTGTTGGTGAAAATTGATTATATTTAAATGCTTACCTCTGGAAACATAAAAAAAAGGCACTCATTGGTAAGAAAAGTCCATCCATAGTCACTCATGCCTTCAAAAGCTTTATTACTCGCTTTAAATAGTTTTATAATTTCATAATTGATTTTAAGTTAAATTTTTTTATATTTTTTGTTAAAATATATTATAATTGAATGTCTGCTTCAAAAAATGTGAAGCAAAAGTCATCCATTGATAAAAAAGTTCATTTATAGTCGCTTAAGTCTCGAAAGCCTTCTTCCTCACTTTAAACGGTTTTATAATCTCATAATTGATTTTAAGTTGAATTCTTCTACTTTTTTATTAAAATATATTATAATTGAATGTCTACTTCAAAAAACATAAAGCAAAAGGTATCCGTTGGCAAGAAAAGTCCATTTATAGTTGCTTAAGGCTTTGAAAGCCTTATTACTTGATTTAAATAGTTTTATAATCGTATAATTCATTTTAAGCTGATTTTTTTTTACATTTTTTGTTAAAACAGATAATATTTGAATGTCTACATTAGTAAACATCAAGAGAAAGCCATTCATTCGTAAGAAGAGTCCATCTATAGTTACCTATGCTTTCGAAAGCCTTACTGCTCGCTTTAAATGGTTTTATAACCTTCTAATTGATTTTAATTTGAGGTTTTTTTGCATTTTTTGTTAAAATATTTTATAATTAAATGTTTGTTTCAAGAAACGTGAAGGAAAAGCCATCCATTGACAAGAAAAGTCTATTTATAGTCGCTTAAGTCTTCGAAAGCCTTATTGCTCGCTTTAAATGATTTTATAACCTCGTAATTAATTTTAAGTTGAGCTTTTTTACATATTTTGTTAAAATATATTATAATTGAATGTTTGCCTCAAGAAACATGAAGCAAAAGTCATCCATTGGCAAGAAAAGCTCATTTATATTCGCTTAAGTCTTCAAAAGCCTTATTACTCGATTTAAATAGTTTTATAATCTCGTAATTCATTTTAAGTTAATTTTTTTTTTGCATTTTTGATTAAAATAGATGATAGTTGAATGCCTACATTGGGAAACATGAAGAAAAAGTCATTCATTGATAAGAAAAGTCCATCTATAATCACCCATGCCTTCGAAAGCCTTATTACTCACTTTTAATAGTTTTATAATCTCATAATTTATTTTAAGATGAATTTTTTTACATTTTTTGCTAAAATATATTATAATTGAATATTTGTCTCAGAAAACCTGAAGCAAAAGTCATCCATTGTGAATAAAAATCAATTTATAGTCGCTTAAGTCTTTGAAAGCCTTACTACTCGCTTTAAATAGTTTTATAATCTCATAATTAATTCTAAGTTGGATTTTTTTATATTTTTATTAAAACAGATAATATTTGAACGTCTACATCAAAAAACATGAACAAAAAGCCATCTATTGGCAAGAAAAGTCTATTTATAGTCACCTAAGCCTTTGAAAGCCTTATTACACGCTT
>NW_018397380.1:24373-24531 GCF_002168275.2 Theobroma umbraticum
TAAGTTAAATTTTTTTTATATTTTTGATTAAAACATACTATAATTGAATATCTAACTTGGAAAACATAAAAAGAAAATAATTTATTGGCAAGAAAAGTCCATTTATATCACCCATGCCTTTCAAAGTTTTATTACTTGCTTTAAATAGTTTTATAATC
>NW_018397380.1:24541-24695 GCF_002168275.2 Theobroma umbraticum
TTTTAAGTTGAATTTTTTTATATTGTTGTGAAAATAGATTATAATTGAAAGTTTACCTCAGGAAATGTTAAGCAAAAGCCATCCATTGTCAAGAAAAGTCTATTTATAGTCACCCATACCTACGAAAGCTTTATTACTCGCTTTAAATGGTTTT
>NW_018397380.1:24705-24860 GCF_002168275.2 Theobroma umbraticum
AATTGATTTTAAGTTGAATTTTTTTACATATTTCATTAAAACAGATAATATTTGAATGTTTGCTCAAAAAACATGAAAAGAAAACTATTCATTAGTAAGAAAAGATCATTTATAGTAACCCATACCTTCGAAAGCTTTATTACTTGCTTTAAATA
>NW_018397380.1:24870-25203 GCF_002168275.2 Theobroma umbraticum
CTCATAATTGATTTTGAGTTGAATTTTTTTATATTTTTTACTAAAATATGTTATAATTGAATCTTTGCTTCAAGAAACTTGAAGCAAAAGCCATCCACTAACAAGAAAAGTCCATTTATAGTCACCCACGCCTTCAAAAGCCTTCTTACTCGTTTTAAATGGTTTTATAATCTCATTATTGATTTTAAGTTGAATTTTGTTATATTGTTGGTGCAAATTGATTATATTTGAATGCTTACCTCAAGAAACATGAAGAAAAAGACATTCATTAGCAAGAAAAGTCCATCCACAGTCACCCATGCGTTCAAAAGCCTTATTACTCGCTTTAAATAG
>NW_018397380.1:25213-25413 GCF_002168275.2 Theobroma umbraticum
TCATAATTGATTTCAAGTTGAATTTTTTTATATTTTTTGTTAACATATATTATAATTGAATGTTTGCTTCAGGAAACATGAAGCAAAAGCCATCCATTGGCAGAAAAGTCCATTTATAGTCGCTTAAGTTGTCGAAAGCCTTATTCCTCGCTTTAAATGGTTTTATAATCTCATAATCGATTTTAAGTTAAATTTTTTTA
>NW_018397380.1:25459-28100 GCF_002168275.2 Theobroma umbraticum
ATAAAGTAAAAGTTATCTATTAGCAAGAAAAGTTCATTTACAGTCGCCTAAGTTTTCCAACGCCTTATTACTCGATTTAGATGGGTTTATAATCTTATAATTCATTTTAAGTTGATTTGTTTTACATTTTTAGTTAAAATGGATAATATTCAAATGTCTACATCAGGAAACATCAAGAAAAAGCTATTCATTCACAAGAAGAGTCCATCTATAGTTACTTATGCCTTCAAAAGCCTTGTTGCTCGCTTTAAATGGTTTTATAACCTCGTAATTGATTTTAAGTTAAGCTTTTTTATATTTTTGCTAAAATATACTATAATTGAATGTCTACCTCAAGAAACGTGAAGTAAAAGTCATCCCTTGGCATGAAAAGTCCATTTATAGTAGCTTAAGTCTTAGAAAGCCTCAATACTCGCTTTAAACGATTTTATAATCTCATAATTGATTTTAAGTTGAATACTTTTATATTTTTTATTAAATATATTATAATTGAATATCTACCTTGAAAAATGTGAAGCAATAGCCATCCATTGGCAAGAAAGTCCATGTACAGTCGCTTAAGTCATTAAAAGCCTTATTAATCGCTTTAAACGGTTTTATAATCTCATAATTTGTTTTAAGTTAAATTTTTTATATTTTTGCTGAAAACAGATAGTAGTTGAATGTTTACTTTGGAAAACGTGAAGAAAAAGCCATTCATTGATAAGAAAGTCCATCTATAGACACCCATGCCTTCGGAAGCCTTATTACTCGCTTTAAATTGTTTTATAATCTCATAGTTAATTCTAAGTTATATTTTTTTATATTTTTGTTAAATATATTATAATTGAATGTCTACCTCAAGAAACGTGAAGCAAAAGTCATCCATTAGTAAGAAAAGTCCATTTATAGCCGCTTAAGTCATCAAAAGCCTTATTACTTGCTTTAAATCGTTTTATAATCTCATAATTGATTTTAAGTTGAATTTTTTATAATTTTGCTTGAAACAGGTAATATTTGAATGTCTACCTCAGGAGACCTAAAAAAAAAACTATTCATTGGGAAGAAAAATTCACCTATAGTCACCCATGCCTTCGAATGGGTTATTACTAGCTTTAAACGATTTTATATTCTCATAATTAATTTTAAGCTTAATTTTTTATATTTTTTGTTAATATATATTATAATTGAATATCTGCCACGGAAAAAGTGAAGCAAAAGTCATCCATTGGCAAGAAAAGTCCATTTATAGCTGCTTAAGTCATCGAAAGTCTTATTACTTGCTTTAAATCGTTTTACAATCTCATAATTGATTTTAAGTTGAATTTTTTATAATTTTGGTTAAAACAGATAATATTTGAATGTGTACCTTGAAAAACATCAAGAAAAGTCATTTATTGGCAAGAAAAGTCCATCTATAGTCACTCATGCCTTCAAAAGCCTTGTTACTCGCTTTAAATAGTTTTATAATCTCATAATTGATTTTAAGTTGAATTTTGTTATACTGTTGGTTAAAACAAATTATAATTGAATATCTACCTCGGGAAACATGAGAAAAAAATCATCCATTGGAAGGAAAAGTTTATATATAGCCACCCATGCCTTCGAAAGCTTTATTACTCGCTTTAAATGGTTTTATAATCTCATAATTGATTTTAAGTTAAATTTTTTTATATTTTTTATTAAAACAGATAATATTTGAATGTCTACCTTGGGAAACTTGAAGAAAAAACCATTCATTGATGAGAAAAGTCCATCTATAGTCACCCATACCTTTGGAAGCCTTTTTACTCACTTTAAATGATTTTATAATCTCATAATTGATTTTAAGTTAAATTTTTTATATTTTTTGTTAAATATATTATAATTGAATTTCTTCCTCAAGAAGCATGAAGTAAAAGTCATCCATTGACAATAAAAGTCTGTTTATAGTTGCTTAAGTCTTCAAAAGACTAATTACTCGCTTCAAATGGTTTTATAATCTTATAATTATTTTTGATTTAAATACTTTTACATTTTTGGTTAAATAGATAATATTTGAATGTCTACCTTAGCAAACATAAAAAGGCCATTCATTATTAAGAAAAGTCAATCTATAGTCATCTATACCTTCGAAAGCCTTATTACTCGTTTTAAATGGTTTTATAATCTTATAATTGATTTTAATGTTGAATTTTGTTATATTTTTAGTTAAAACAGATAGTATTATGAAATGTCTACCTTGAGAACATGAAGAAAAAATCCATCATAGTCACGCAATGTTCTTAAAAAGCCTTATTACTCGCTTTAAATGGTTTTAAAAGCTCATAATTGATTTTAAGTTGAATTTTTTTATATTGTTTATTAAAACGGATTATAATTGAATGTCTGCCTCAGGAAACATGAAGCAAAAGCCATTCATTGACAAAAAAAGTCCATATATAGTCACCAATGCCTTTGAAAGCCTTATTACTTACTTTAAATGGTTTTATAATCCCATAATTGATTTGAAGTTGAATTCTTTTACATTTTTGATTAAAACAGATAATATTTGAATGTCTACATCAGGAAACATAAAAAAAAAGTCATTCATTAGCAGAAGAAGTTCATCTATAGTCACCCATTCTTTCAAAAGGTTTATTACTCGCTTCATATGGTTTTATAATCTAATAATTGATTTTAA
>NW_018397380.1:28110-28251 GCF_002168275.2 Theobroma umbraticum
TTTTACATTTTTTGTTAAAACAGATAGTATTTGAATGTTTACTTTAGAAAATGTGAGGAAAAAGTCATTCATTAGTAAGAAAATTTTATATATAGTCACCCATGCCTTCAAAAGATTTACTACTCACTTTAAATGGTTTTA
>NW_018397380.1:28261-28591 GCF_002168275.2 Theobroma umbraticum
ATTGATTTTAAGCTGAATATTTTTTATATTTTTTGTTAAATATATTATAATTGAATGTCTGCCCTAGGAAATGTGAAGCAAAAGTCATCCATTATCAAGAAAAGTCCATTTATAGTTGCTTAAGTCTTCAAAAGCCTAATTACTCGATTTAAATGGTTTTACAATCTCATAATTAATTTTAAGTTGAATTTTTTATATTTTTGGTTAAAACAGATAGTATTTGAATGGCTACGTGGGGAAACGTGAAGCAAAAGCCATTCATTAGTAAGAAAAGTCCATCTATAGTCACCTATGGCTTTAGAAGTCTTATTACTCATTTTAAATAGTTTT
>NW_018397380.1:28601-28741 GCF_002168275.2 Theobroma umbraticum
AATTGATTTTAAGTTAAATTTTTTGTTAAAATATAATGTAATTAAATGTTTGCCTCAGGAAACATGAAATAAAAGTCATCCATTGGTAAGAAAACTCCTTTTATAGTCGCTTAAGACTTCAAAAGTCTTATTACTCGCTT
>NW_018397380.1:28751-28934 GCF_002168275.2 Theobroma umbraticum
TATAATATCATAATTGATTTTAAACTGAATTCTTTTACATTTTTTGTTGAAACAGATAGTATTTGAATGTTTGTCTCAAGAAACGTGAAGAAAAAGCCATTCATTGAGAAGAAAAGCCCATCTATAGTTACCCATGCTTTCAAAAGCCTTATTACTCGCTTTAAATGGTTTTATAATCTCATA
>NW_018397380.1:29034-29466 GCF_002168275.2 Theobroma umbraticum
ATATTATAATAGAATGTCTAGCTCAGAAAACGTGAAGCAAAAGTTATCCATTGGCAAGAAAAGTCCATTTGCAGTCGCTTAATTCTTTGAAAGCTTTATTACTCAATTTAAATGGTTTTATAATCTCATAATTTATTTTAAGTTGATTTTATTTTTACATTGGCGGTTAAAATAGATAATATTTGAATGGCTACATTAGGAAACGTTAAGAAAAAGCCATTCATTCGCAAGAAGAGTCCATCTATAGTTACCCATGCCTTCGAAAGTGTTATTGCTCTCTTTAAATGGTTTTATAACTATATAATTGACTTTAAGTTGAGCTTTTTTATATTTTTTGTTAAAACATTTTATAATTGAATGTCTGCTTCAGGAAATGTGAAGCAAAGCTATCTATTGGCAAGAAAAGTCCATTTATAGTCGCTTAAGTCTTCG
>NW_018397380.1:29476-32903 GCF_002168275.2 Theobroma umbraticum
TGCTCGCTTTAAATGATTTTATGACCTCGTAATTGATTTTAAGTTGAGCTTTTTTATATTTTTTACTAAAATATATTATAATTGAATGTATGCCTCAAGAAACGTAAAGCAAAAGTCCTCCATTGGTAAGAAAAGTCCATTTATAGTTGCTTAAGTCTTCGGAAGCCTTATTCCTCGCTTTAAATGGTTTTATAATCTCATAATTGATTTTAAGTAGATTTGTTTTACATTTTTTACTAAAATATATTATAATGGAATGTCTGTCTCAGAAAACGTGAAGCAAAAGTTATCCATTGACAATAAAAGTCTATTTACAGTCGCTTAATTCTTCAAAAGCTTTATTACTCGATTTAAATGGCTTTATTAGTCGATTTAAATAGTTTTATAATCTCATAATTTGCTTTAAGTTGATTTTATTTTTATGTTTTCAGTTAAAACAGATAATATTTGAATGTCTACATTGGGAAACGTTAAGAAAATGTCGTTCATTCGCAAGAAGAGTCCATCTATAGTTACTCATGCCTTTGAAAGCCTTTTTGCTCACTTTAAATGATTTTATAACCATATAATTGACTTTAAGTTGAGCTTTTTTATATTTTTTGTTAAAATATTTTATAATTGAATGTCTGCTTCAGGAAACATGTAGCAAAAGCCATCTATTGGCAAGAAAAGTCCATTTATAGTCACTTAAGTCTTTGAAAGCCTTATTGATCGCTTTAAATAATTTTGTAACCCCGCAATTGATTTTAAGTTGAGCTTTTTTATATTTTTTACCAAAATATATTATAATTAAATGTCTGCCTCAAGAAACGTAAAGCAAAAATCCTCCATTGGTAAGAAAAGTCTACTGATAGTCACTTAAGTCTTCGAAAGCCATATTCTTAACTTTAAATGGTTTTATAATGTCATAATTGATTTTAAGTTGAATTCTTTTACATTTTATATTAAAATATATTCTAATAGAATATCTACCTCAAAAAACGTGAAGCAAAAATTATCCATTGGCAAGAAAAGTGCATTTACAGTTGCTTAAGTCTTCAAATGCCTTATTACTCGATTTAAATGGTTTTATAATCTCATAATTTATTTTAAGTTGATTTTTGTTACATTTTTAGTTAAAACGGATAATATTTGAATGTCTACATTAGGAAACATCAAGAAAAAGCTATTCACTCCCAAGAAGAGTCCATCTATAATTACCCATGCCTTCGAAAGCCTTATTACTCGCTTTAAATGGTTTTATAAGCTTGTAATTGATTTTAGGTTGAGTTTTTTTATATTTTTGTTAAAATATTTTATAATTGACTCTTTGCTTCAGGAAAGTTGAAGCAAAAGCCATCCATTGGCATGAAAAGTCCATTTATAGTCGCTTGAGTCTTCGAAAGCCTTACTACTCACTATAAATGATTTTATAACCTCGTAATTGATTTTAAGTTGAGCGTTTTTATATTTTTTGCTAAAATATATTATAACTGAATGTCTACCTCAAGAAACGTGAAGCAAAAGTCATCCATTGGCAAGCGAAGTCCATTTATAGTTGCTTAAGTCATCGAAAGCCTTATTCCTTACTTTAAATAGTTTTATAATTTCATAAATGATTTAAATTGGATTCTTTTATATTTTTATTAAAATTTATTATAATTGAATGTCAACCTCAAAAAATTAGAAGTAAAAGTTATCCTTTGATAAGAAAAATTCATTTACAGTCGCTTAAGTCTTCGAAAGCTTTATTACTCAATTTAAATAGTTTTATAATCTCATAATTCATTTTAAGTTGATTTTTTATATATTTTCGGTTAAAACAGATAATATTTGAATGTCTACATCAGGAAACATCAAGAAAAAGCCATTTATTCACAAGAAGAGTCCATCTATAGTTACCCATACCTTCGAAAGCCTTATTGCTCGCTTTAAATGGTTTTACAATCTTGTAATTGATTTTAAGCTGAGCTTTTTAACATTTTTTGTTAAAATATCTTACATTTGAATGTCTGTTTTAGGAAAGGTGAAGAAAAAGCCATCCATTGGTAAGAAAAGTCCATTTATAGTCGCTTAAGTCTTCGAAAACATTACTGCTTGCTTTAAATAGTTTTATAACCTCGTAATTGATTTTAAGTTGAGCGTTTTTACATTTTTTACTAAAATATATTATAAGTGAATGCCTGCCTCAGGAAACATAAAGCAAAAGTCATCCATTGGCAAAAAAAGTCCATTTATAGTCGCTTAAGTCTTCGAAAGCCTTATTCCTCGCTTTAAATAGTTTTATAATCTCATAATTGATTTTAAGTTGAATTCTTTTACAATTTTTATTAAAATATATTATAATTGAATGCCTACCTTAGAAAACGTGAAACAAAAGTTATCCATTGGCAAGAAATTTCCATTTACAGTCGCTTAAGTCTTCGAAAGTTTTATTACTTGATTTAAATAGTTTTATAATCTCATAATTCATTTCGAGTTGATTTTTTTACATTTTCGGTTAAAAAAGATAATATTTGATTATCTACATCTGGAACGTTAAGAAAAAGCCATTCATTCGCAAGAAGAGTCCATCTATAGTTACTCATGCCTTCAAAAGCCTTATTGCTCACTTTAAATGATTTTATAATCTTGTAATTGATTTTAAGTTTAGGTTTTTTATATTTTTTATTAAAATATAATATAATTGAATGTCTGCTTGAGGAAATGTGAAGCAAAAGCCATCCGTTGGCAAGAAAAGTCCATTTATAGTCGCTTAAGTCTTCAAAAGCCTTATTACTTGCTTTAAATGGTTTTATAATCTCATAATTAATTCTAAGTTAAATTTTTTTACATATTTTGTTAAAATATATTATAATTGAATGTTTGCTTCAGGAAACATGAAGAAAAAGCCATCCATTCGTATGAAAAGTCCATTTATAGTCGCTTAAGTCTTATTCCTCGCTTTAAATGGTTTTATAATCTCATAATTGATTTTAAGTTGAATTCTTTTACATTTTTATTAAAATATATTATAATTAAATATCTATCTCGAAAAACTGGAAGCAAAAGTTATCCATTGGTAAGAAAAGTCCATTTACAGTTGCTTAAGTCTTCAAAAGCTTTATTACTCAATTTAAATGGTTTTATAATCTCATAATTCATTTTAAGTTGATTTTTTTACATTTTCAGTTAAAGCAGATAATATTTAAATGTCTACATCGAGAAACGTCAAGAAAAAGCCATTCATTCGTAAGAAGGGTCTATCTATAGTTACCCATGGCTTCGAAAGCCTTATTGCTCGCTTTAAATGGTTTTATAACCTTGCAATTGATTTTAAGTTGAACTTTTTTACATTTTTTGTTAAAATATATTATAATTGAATGTCTACCTCAGAAAACGTAAAGAAAAAGTTATCCATTGTCAAGAAAAGTCAATTTATAGTCGCTTAAGTCTTTGAAAGCCTTAT
>NW_018397381.1:0-189 GCF_002168275.2 Theobroma umbraticum
CTCAGGAAACGTAAAAAAAAACCATTCATTGAGTAGAAGAGTCCATTTATAGTCACTGATTATTTCAAAAACCTTATTGCTCACTTTAAATAGTTTTATTATCTCATAATTGATTTTAAGTTGAGTTTGTTTTAGATTTCTGGTTAAAACAGAATATAATTGAATGTCTACCTCAAGAAATATGAAGAA
>NW_018397381.1:199-301 GCF_002168275.2 Theobroma umbraticum
ATTGACGAGAAAAGTCCATTTCTAGGCACTTATGGCTTCAAAAGCCTTATTACTCACTTTAAATAATTTTATAATTTTATAATCTCATAATTGATTTTAGGT
>NW_018397381.1:311-484 GCF_002168275.2 Theobroma umbraticum
CACATTTTTGGTTAAAACAGATTATAATTGAACGTATACCTCAAGAAACATGAAGGAAAAGGCAATTGTTATCAAGAAAAGTCTATTTATAGTAACTCATTCCTTCAAAAGCTTTATTACTCGCTTTAAATAGTTTTATAATCCTATCATTGATTTTAAGTTGAATTTTTTTA
>NW_018397381.1:494-606 GCF_002168275.2 Theobroma umbraticum
TAAAACAGACTACAATTGAATGTTTACCTTTAGAAACATGAAGAAAAAGATATTCATTAACAAGAAAAGTCCATTTATAGTCATAGATTCCTTCAAAAGCCTTATTACTCAC
>NW_018397381.1:616-829 GCF_002168275.2 Theobroma umbraticum
TTTATAGTCTCATAATTGATTTTAAGTCGAATTTTTTCACATTTTTTGTTAAAATAGATTATAATTGAACATTTACCTCATGAAATGTGAAAGAAAATGCAGTCATTGATAAGAGAAGTGCATTTATAGTCACCAATTCATTCGAAACCCTTATTACTCACTTCAAATGGTTTTATGATCCCATAATTGAGTTTAAGTTGAATTTTTTTACAT
>NW_018397381.1:911-1011 GCF_002168275.2 Theobroma umbraticum
TACAGTCACTCATTTCTTCAAAACCCTTGCTACTCACTTTAAATGGTTTTATAATCTTGTAATTGATTTTAAGTTGAATATATTTATATTTTTAGTTAAA
>NW_018397381.1:1021-1109 GCF_002168275.2 Theobroma umbraticum
ATTAAATGTCTACAATAGAAAACGTGATAAAAAGGGCATTCATTGGCAAGAAAAGTCTATTTATAGTTACCCATTCCTTCAAAAGCCT
>NW_018397381.1:1135-1299 GCF_002168275.2 Theobroma umbraticum
ATCTCATAATTGATTTTAAGTTGAATATTTTTACATTTTTGGTTAAAATAGACTGTAATTAAATGTCTACCTCAAGAAACGTGAGAGTAAAGGCATTCATTAGTATGAAAAGTTCATTTATAGTCATCCATTCCTTTAAAAGCCTTATTACTTACTTTAAATAG
>NW_018397381.1:1309-1442 GCF_002168275.2 Theobroma umbraticum
TCATAATTGATTTTAAGTTGAATTGTTTTACGTTTTTAGTTAAAATAGTTAATAATTGAATGTCTGCCTTAGGAAACATGAAGAAATAGATATTCGTTGGCAAGAAATGTCCATTTATAGTCACCCATTCCTT
>NW_018397381.1:1452-1528 GCF_002168275.2 Theobroma umbraticum
ATTACTCGTTTTAAATGGTTTTATAATTTCATAATTGATTTTGAGTTAAATTTTTTTATATTTTGAGTAAATATAT
>NW_018397381.1:1538-1620 GCF_002168275.2 Theobroma umbraticum
TGTTTGCTTGGGGAAACGTGAAGCAAAAGCCATCTATTGGCAAAAAAAGTCCATTTATAGTCATCCAACCCTTTGAAAGCCT
>NW_018397381.1:1630-1787 GCF_002168275.2 Theobroma umbraticum
TTTAAATGGTTTTATAATCTTATAATTGATTTTAAGTTGAATGATTTTTCATTTATGGTTAAAATAGATTACAATTGAATGTCTATCTTGGGAAACATATAGAAAAAGCCATCCATTGAGAAGAAGAGTCAATTTATAGTCACTGATTCTTTCAAAA
>NW_018397381.1:2084-2220 GCF_002168275.2 Theobroma umbraticum
AATGATTTTATAATCTCATAATTGATTTTAGGTTGAATTTTTTCATATTTTTGGCTAAAACAGATTATAATTGAACGTCTACCTCAAGAAACATGAAGGAAAAGGCAGTCGTTAACAAGAAAAGTCCATTTATAGT
>NW_018397381.1:2230-2448 GCF_002168275.2 Theobroma umbraticum
TTCAAAAGCCTTATTACTTGCTTAACATGGTTTTACAATCCCATAACTAATTTTAAGTTGATTTTTTTTACTTTTTTGACTAAAATATACTATAGTTGAATGTTTTCATAGGGAAACGTGAAGCAAAAGCCATCTATTAGCACAAAAAGTCCATTTATAGTCACCCAACCCTTTGAAAGCCTTATTAATTGCTTTAAATGGTTTTATAATCTTATAAT
>NW_018397381.1:2758-2925 GCF_002168275.2 Theobroma umbraticum
TGAAGAAACAGCCATTCATTGATGAGAAAAGTCCATTTCTAGTCACTCATGCCTTCAAAAGCCTTATTACTAACTTTCAATGATTTTATAACCTCATAATTGATTTTCGGTTGAATGTTTTTACATTTTTGGTTAAAACAGATTATAATTGAATGTCTACCTCAAGA
>NW_018397381.1:3056-3203 GCF_002168275.2 Theobroma umbraticum
TTAAGTTGAATTTTTTTTACATTTTTGGTTAAAATAGACTATAATTGAATGTCTGTCTTGGAAAATGTGAAAAAAAAGACATTTATTGATAATAAAAGTCTCGTTTTAAATAGTTTTATAATCTCAAAATTGATTTTAAGTTGTATT
>NW_018397381.1:3213-3323 GCF_002168275.2 Theobroma umbraticum
TTTGGTTAAAACAAATTATAATTGAACGTTTACCTTGAGAAACATGAAGAAAAATCCTTTCATTGGTAAGAAAAGTCCATTTATAGTCACCCATTCCTTCAAAATCCTTA
>NW_018397381.1:3333-3480 GCF_002168275.2 Theobroma umbraticum
TAAATGGTTTTATAATCTCATAATTGATTTTAAGTTGAATTTTTTACATTTTGATTAAAATAGATTATCATTCAGTGTCTTCCTCAAGAAACATGAAGAAAAAGCTAATCATTGAGCAAAACGTCCATTTATAGTCACCCATTCCTT
>NW_018397381.1:3521-3633 GCF_002168275.2 Theobroma umbraticum
TTTGTTAACAATTTTAGTTAAAACAGATAATAATTGAATGTCTGTCTCAAGAAATGTGAAGAGTGATAACTCTATTATATAGAGTTATTTTGACTCATTTTGGGAGCTTAAG
>NW_018397381.1:3733-3843 GCF_002168275.2 Theobroma umbraticum
GAATGTTTTCCTTAAGAAATATGAAGGAACAACCATTCATTGATGAGAAAAGTCTATTTTTAGCCATTTATATCTTCAAAAGCCTTATTACTCACTTTAAATGATTTTAT
>NW_018397381.1:3853-4022 GCF_002168275.2 Theobroma umbraticum
TGATTTTAGGTTGAATTTTTTCATATTTTTTGTTAAAACAGATTATGATCGAACGTCTGCCTCAAAAAATGTGAAGGAAAAGGTAGTTGTTGACAAGAAAAGTCTATTTATAGTGACTCATTTCTTCAAAAGCCTCATTACTCATTTTAAATGGTTTTATAATCCCATA
>NW_018397381.1:4502-4613 GCF_002168275.2 Theobroma umbraticum
GCCTCAAGAAACATAAAGAAACAGCCATTCATTGATGAGAAAAGTCCGTTTCTAGTAACCCATACCTTCAAAAGCCTTATTACTCACTTTAAATGATTTTATAATCTCATA
>NW_018397381.1:4940-5136 GCF_002168275.2 Theobroma umbraticum
ATCATTGACAAGAAAAACCCATTTATAGTCACTTATTCCTTCAAAAGTCTTATTACTCGTTTTAAATAGTATTATGATCCCATAATTAATTTTAAGTTGAATTTCTTTTACATTTTTGGTTAAAACAGACTATAATTGAATGTCTGCCTTAGGAAACGTGAAGAAAAAGGCATTTATTGGTAACAAAAGTCCATTT
>NW_018397381.1:5146-5266 GCF_002168275.2 Theobroma umbraticum
ATTCTTTTAAAAGCCTTATTACTCACTTTAAATATTTTGATACTCTCATAATTAATTTTAAGTTAATTTTTATTTACATTTTTAGTTAAAACAGGCTATGATTGAATGTCTGCCTCTAGA
>NW_018397381.1:5366-5556 GCF_002168275.2 Theobroma umbraticum
TAATAAGGCTTTTAAAGAAATGGGTGACTATAAATGGACTTTTGTTGCCAATGATTGCCTTTGTCTTCACATTTCCCAAGGTAGACATTCAATTATAATATTTTTTAATCAAAAATGAAAAAATATTCAACTAAAATCAATTATGAGATTATAAAGCTGTTTAAAGTGAGTAGTAAGGCTTCTATAAGAA
>NW_018397381.1:5566-5663 GCF_002168275.2 Theobroma umbraticum
TAAATGGACTTTTTTAGCCAATGAATGTCTTTTCTTCATGTTTCTAGAGGCAGACATTTAATCATAGCCTGTTTTAACTAAAAATGTAAATAAAAAA
>NW_018397381.1:5673-5828 GCF_002168275.2 Theobroma umbraticum
ATTAATTATGAGAGTATAAAAATATTTAAAGTGAGTAAGAAGGCTTTTAAAAGAATGGGTGATTATAAATAGACTTTTGTTGCCAATAAATGCCTTTTTCTTCACGTTTCATAGGGCAGACATTCAATTATAGTCTGTTTTAGCCAAAAATGTAA
>NW_018397381.1:5838-5935 GCF_002168275.2 Theobroma umbraticum
ACTTAAAATTAATTATGGGATCATAATACTATTTAAAACGAGCAATAAGACTTTTGAAGGAATAAGTGACTATAAATGGGTTTTTCTTGTCAATGAT
>NW_018397381.1:6427-7413 GCF_002168275.2 Theobroma umbraticum
AAATGGACTCTTCTTCTCAATGAATGGCTTTTTCTTTACGTTTCTTAAGGTAGATATTCAATTGTAATATGTTTTAACTAAAAATGTAAAATTATTCAACTTAAAATCAATTATAAGATTACGAAACCATTTAAAGAAATAATAAGGCTTTCGAAGGGTTGGATGACCATAAATGGACTTTTTGTATCAATAGATGGCTTTTGCTTCACGTTTCTCCAAGAAAACATTCAATTATAATATATTTTAGTCAAAAATGTAAAAAAAATTCAACTTAAAATCAGTTAAGGTATTATAAAACTATTTAAAATGAGTCATGAGGCTTTTGAAGAAATGAGTCACTATAAATGGACTTTTCTTGTCAATGACTACCTTTTCCTTCACATTTTTTGAGGCAGACGTTCAATCATAATCTGTTTTAACAAAAAATATGAAAAAATTCAACCTAAAATCAATTATGAGATATAAAATCATTTAAAGTGAGTAATAAGGCTTTTGAAGGTATAAATGGCTAGAAATAGACTTTTCTCATCAATGAATGGTTGTTCCTTCAAATTTCTTAAGGCAGACAATCAATTATAATCTATTTTAACCAAAAATACAAAAAAACTCAACTTAAAATCAATTATGAGATAATAAAGCCATTTAAAGTGAGTAATAAGGCATTTGAAAGAATCAGTGACTATAAATAGACTCTTCCTCTGAATGAATAGCTTTTTCTATGCGTTTCCAAAGGTAGACATTCAATTGTAATCTATTTTAACCAAAAATGTAAAATTATTCAACTTAAAATAAATTATAAGATTATAAAACCATTTAAAGCAATTAATAAGGCTTTTGAAAGGTTGAGTGACTATAAATGGACTTTTTTTGTCAATAGATAGCTTTTGCTTTACGTTTCCCTAAGCAAACATTCAATTACAATATATTTTAGTCAAAATATAAAAAAATTCAATTTAAAATCAATTATGAGATTATAAAACCATTTA
>NW_018397381.1:7513-7626 GCF_002168275.2 Theobroma umbraticum
GCCTCAAGAAACATAAAGAAACAGCCATTCATTGATGAGAAAAGTCCGTTTCTAATAACTCATACCTTCAAAAGCCTTATTACTCACTTTAAATGATTTTATAATCTCAGAAT
>NW_018397381.1:7636-7794 GCF_002168275.2 Theobroma umbraticum
TTGAATGTTTTTACATTTTTTGTTAAAACAGATTATAATTGAATGTCGACTTCAAGAAAAACCCATTTATAGTCACTTATTCCTTCAAAAGTCTTATTACTCAATTTAAATAGTATTATGATCCCATAATTAATTTTAAGTTGAATTTTTTTTACATT
>NW_018397381.1:8096-8225 GCF_002168275.2 Theobroma umbraticum
TTTTATAATCTCATAATTGATTTTAGTTGAATATTTTTATATTTTTGATTAAAAAATAGTATAATTGAATGTCTGCCTTGGGAAATGTGAAGAAAAAGGCAATCATTGGCAACAAAAGTGCATTTATAG
>NW_018397381.1:8560-8694 GCF_002168275.2 Theobroma umbraticum
CATTTACAAGAAAAGCCCATTTATAATCATCCATGCCTTGAAAAGCCTTATTACTCACTTTAAATAGTTTTATAATCTCCTAATAAGTTTAAGTTGAATATTTTTATATTTTTGGCTAAAACAGACTATAATTG
>NW_018397381.1:8778-8923 GCF_002168275.2 Theobroma umbraticum
TAAAAAAGACTATAATTGAATGCTTTCCATGAGAAACGTGAAGAAAAAGGCAATCATTGGTAAGAAAAGTCTATTTATAGTCACATGTACCTTCAAAAGCCTTATTACTCACTTTAAATAGTTTTAAAATCTCAAAATTGATTTT
>NW_018397381.1:9414-9537 GCF_002168275.2 Theobroma umbraticum
AGGCACCCATGCCTTCGAAATCCTTGTTACTCACTTTAAATGGTTTTATATTCTTATAATTGATTTTATGTTGAATTTTTTATATTTTTTGTTAAAACAGATTATAATTGAATGTCTCCCTTG
>NW_018397381.1:9637-9766 GCF_002168275.2 Theobroma umbraticum
TTTTGAAAGAATCAGTGACTATAAATAGACTCTTCCTCTCAATGAATAGCTTTTGCTATACGTTTCCTAAGGTAGACATTCAATTGTAATCTATTTTAACTAAAAATGTAAAATTATTCAACTTAAAAT
>NW_018397381.1:9791-9955 GCF_002168275.2 Theobroma umbraticum
AAAGCAATTAATAAGGCTTTTGAAAGGTTGAGTGACTATAAATGAACTTTTTTTGTCAATAGATAGCTTTTGCTTCACGTTTCCCTAAGCAAACATTCAATTATAATATCTTTTAGTCAAAATATAAAAAAATTCAACTTAAAATCAATTATGAGATTATAAAA
>NW_018397381.1:10315-10443 GCF_002168275.2 Theobroma umbraticum
AAGGCTTTTGAAAGAATGGGTAACTATAAATGGACTTTTCTTGCTAATGAATGCCCTTTTTCTCACATTTTCTGTGGTAGACATTTAATTATAATCTGTTTTAAGTAAAAATATAAATATATTCAACT
>NW_018397381.1:10601-10709 GCF_002168275.2 Theobroma umbraticum
ATTTAAAGCGAGTAATAAGGCTTTTTAAGTAATCGATGACTATAAATAGACTCTTCTTATCAATGAATAACTTTTCCTTTACATTTCCTGATGCAGACATTTAATTAT
>NW_018397381.1:10719-10836 GCF_002168275.2 Theobroma umbraticum
GAGATTATGAAACCATTTAAAGCAAGTAAGAAGGCTTTCGAAGGTTTGTGTGACTATAAATAGACTTTTCATACCAATAGATGGCTTTTGCTTCACATTTCCCAAGGTAAACATTCA
>NW_018397381.1:11339-11458 GCF_002168275.2 Theobroma umbraticum
ATGCCTTTTTCTTCACGTTTTTCAAGGTAAACATTTAATTATAGCCTGCTTGAAATAAAAATGTAAAAAAAATTCAACTTAAACACAATTATGGGATCATAAAATCATTTAAAGCGAGT
>NW_018397381.1:11484-11638 GCF_002168275.2 Theobroma umbraticum
TCATAAATGGACTTCTCTTGTCAATGACTACCTTTTCTTTCACGTTTCATGAGGTAGAATTATAATTAATTTTAACCAAAAATGTAAAAAAATTCAACCTAAAATCAATTATGAAACTATAAAACCATTTAAAGCGAGTAATAAGGCTTTAAAA
>NW_018397381.1:11651-11815 GCF_002168275.2 Theobroma umbraticum
ATAAATAGACTTTTCTTGCCAATGAATACTTTTTTCTTCATGTTTCTGAAGGTAAACATTTAATTGTAGTCTGTTTTAACCAAAAATGTAAAACAATTCAACTTTAAATCAATTATGGGATTATAAAACTATTTAAAGCGAGTAATAAAACTTTTGAAGGAATG
>NW_018397381.1:11825-11955 GCF_002168275.2 Theobroma umbraticum
GAGGTAGACATTCAATTATAATCTGTTTTAACCAAAAATGTGAAAAAGTTCAACCTAAAATCAATTGTGAGATTAAAAAATCATTTAAAGTGAGTAATAAGACTTTTGAAGGTATGAGTTACTAGAAACG
>NW_018397381.1:12055-12207 GCF_002168275.2 Theobroma umbraticum
ATGCCTTTTTCTTCACGTTTTTCAAGGTAAACATTTAATTATAGCCTGCTTGAACTAAAAATGTAAAAAAATTCAACTTAAACACAATTATGGGATCATAAAATTATTTAAAGCGAGTAATAAAGGTTTTGAATGAATGGGTGATCATAAAT
>NW_018397381.1:12217-12549 GCF_002168275.2 Theobroma umbraticum
TGTCAATGACTACCTTTTCTTTCACGTTTCATGAGGCAGAATTATAATTAATTTTAACCAAAAATGTAAAAAAAATGCAACCTAAAATCAATTATGAAACTATAAAACCATTTAAAGTGAGTAATAAGGCTTTAGAAGGCATCTATGACTATAAATAGACTTTTCTTGCCAATGAATAACTTTTTCTTCATGTTTCTAAAGGTAAACATTCAATTGTAGTAAGACTTTTGACCAAAAATGTATAAAAGGTAAACATTTTTGTTTTAACCAAAAATGTAAAAAAATTCAACTTTAAATCAATTATGGGATTATAAAACCATTTAAAGCGAGTA
>NW_018397381.1:12559-12724 GCF_002168275.2 Theobroma umbraticum
TGAAGGAATGGGTGACTATAAATGGACTTTTCTTGTCAACGATTGCCTTTTCCTTCACATTTCTTGAGGTAGACATTCAATTATAATCTGTTTTAAACAAAAATGTGAAAAAGTTCAACCTAAAATCAATTGTGAGATTATAAAATCATTTAAAGTGAGTAATAA
>NW_018397381.1:12836-12983 GCF_002168275.2 Theobroma umbraticum
TGAGGCAGACATTCAATTATAATCTATTTTAACTAAAAATGCAAAAAAACTCAACTTAAAATCAATTATGAGATAATAAAACTATTTAAAGTTAGTAATAAGGCTTTTGAAAGAATCGGTGACTATAAATGGACTCTTCTTCTCAAT
>NW_018397381.1:13168-13287 GCF_002168275.2 Theobroma umbraticum
ACTTAAAATCAATTATAAGATTATAAAACCATTTAAAGAAATTAATAAGGCTTTCGAAGGGTTAGGTGACCATAAATGGACTTTTTGTGTCAATAGATGGCTTTTGCTTCACGTTTCCC
>NW_018397381.1:13387-13511 GCF_002168275.2 Theobroma umbraticum
TTAAAAAATTCAACCTAAAATCAATTATGAGATTATAAAACTATTTAAAGTGAGGAATAAGGCTTTTAAAGGAATAAGTGACAATAAATAGACTTTTATTGCCAATGAATATCTTTTTTCTCAT
>NW_018397381.1:13521-13694 GCF_002168275.2 Theobroma umbraticum
GTAGTAAGGCTTTTAAAGGAATAGGTGACTATAAATGGACTTTTGTTGGCAATGAATGTCTTTTTCTTCACGTTTTCCAAGGTAGACATTTAATTATAGCCTGCTTTAACCAAAAATGTAAAAAAATTCAACTTAAACACAATTATGGGATCATAAAATCATTTAAAGCGAGT
>NW_018397381.1:13976-14102 GCF_002168275.2 Theobroma umbraticum
TATAATCTATTTTAACCAAAAATATAAAAAAATTCAACCTAAAATCAATTATGAAACTATAAAATCATTTAAAGCGAGTAATAAGGGTTTAGAAGGCATCTATGACTATAAATAGACTTTTCTTGC
>NW_018397381.1:14112-14241 GCF_002168275.2 Theobroma umbraticum
CTTTTTCTTCATGTTTCTAAAGGTAAACATTCAATTGTAGTCTATTTTAACCAAAACTGTAAAAAAATTCAACTTTAAATCAATTATGGGATTATAAAACCGATAAAAGCGAGTAATAAGACTTTTGAA
>NW_018397381.1:14251-14455 GCF_002168275.2 Theobroma umbraticum
ACTATAAATGGACTTTTCTTGTCAACGATTGCCTTTTCCTTCATATTTCTTGAGGTAGACGTTCAATTATAATATGTTTTAACCAAAAATGTGAAAAAATTCAACCTAAAATCAATTGTGAGATTATAAAATCATTTAAAGTGAGTACTCAGACTTTTGAAGGTATGAGTTACTAGAAACGGACTTTTCTCATCAATGAATGGC
>NW_018397381.1:14610-14840 GCF_002168275.2 Theobroma umbraticum
TTTTGAAAGAATCGGTGACTATAAATGGACTCTTCTTCTCAATGAATGGCTTTTCTTTACATTTCTCAAGGTAGACATTCAATTGGAATCTATTTTAACAAAAAATATAAAATTATTCAACTTAAAAACAATTCTAAGATTATAAAACGATTTAAAGAAATTAATAAGACTTTCGAAGGGTTGAGTGACCATAAATGGACTTTTTGTGTCAATAGATGGCTTTTGCTTCA
>NW_018397381.1:14933-15120 GCF_002168275.2 Theobroma umbraticum
AAGGCTTTTGAAGGAATGGGTGGCTATAAATAGACTTTTCTTGCCAATGAATACCTATTTCTTCATGTTTTCTAAGGTAGATATTCAATTATTATCTGTTTTAACTAAAAATGTAAAAAATTTTAACTTAAAATCAGTTATGAGATGATAAAACCATTGAAAGTGAGTAATAAGGCTTTTAAAGGAA
>NW_018397381.1:15130-15235 GCF_002168275.2 Theobroma umbraticum
TAAATGAACTTTTCTTGCTAATGAATGACTTTATTCTCATGGTAGACATCTAATTACAATCTGTTTCAACCAAAAACATAAAAATATTCAACTCAAAATCAATTA
>NW_018397381.1:15335-15429 GCF_002168275.2 Theobroma umbraticum
GTTTCTTCATGTTTCTTAAGGCAGACATTCAATATTTATCTGTTTTAGCCAAAAATATAAAAAATTCAACCTAAAATCAATTATGAGTTTATAA
>NW_018397381.1:15439-15591 GCF_002168275.2 Theobroma umbraticum
AGTGAGTAATAAGGCTTTTGAAGCCATGAGTGAATAGAAATGGACTTTTCTCATCAATGAATGGCTGTTTTTTCATATTTCTCAAGGTAAACATTCAATTATAATTTATTTTAATCAAAAATGCTAAAAAAAACTCAACTTAAAATCAATTA
>NW_018397381.1:15912-16056 GCF_002168275.2 Theobroma umbraticum
AATTAATAAGGCTTTCGAAGGGTTGGGTGACTATAAATAGACTTTTTGTACCAAGGGATCGCTTTTGCTTCACGTTTCTCCAAGCAAACAGTCAATTATAATATTTTTTAGTCAAAATGGAAAAAAATTCAACTTAAAATCAAT
>NW_018397381.1:16066-16133 GCF_002168275.2 Theobroma umbraticum
TAAAACCATTTAAAGCCAATAATAAGGCTTTTGAAGTAATGGGTGACTATAAATGAACTTTTCTTAC
>NW_018397381.1:16143-16251 GCF_002168275.2 Theobroma umbraticum
CTATTTCTTCACATTTTCTAAGGTAGACATTTAATTATTATCTGTTTTAACCAAAAATATAAAAAATTTTAACTCAAAATCAATTATGAGATTACAAAATCATTTAAA
>NW_018397381.1:16261-16407 GCF_002168275.2 Theobroma umbraticum
AGGCTTTTAAAAGAATGGGTGACTCTAAATGAACTTTTCTTACTAATGAATCCTTTATTCTCACGTTTCTTGAGGTAGATATTCAATTACAGTCTGTTTCAACTAAAAACATAAAAATATTCAACTTAAAATCAATTATGAGATTA
>NW_018397381.1:16417-16569 GCF_002168275.2 Theobroma umbraticum
TGAAGTGAGTAGTAAGGCTTTTGAAGGAATAAGTGACTATGAATAGACTTTTTTGCCAATGAATGTCTTTTTTCTTACGTTTCTCGATATAGACATTTAATTATAATCTGTTTTAACTAAAAATATAAATATATTTAACTTAAAATCAATTA
>NW_018397381.1:16669-16838 GCF_002168275.2 Theobroma umbraticum
TTGGTTAAAATAGACTATAATAGAATGTCAGTCTCTGAAAATGTGAAGAAAAAGTCATTATTGGCGAGAAAACCCCATTTGTAGTCACCCATTCCTTTCGAAGCCTTATTACTCACTTTAAATAATTTTATACTCTCATAATTCATTTTAAGTTGAATTTGTCAACATT
>NW_018397381.1:17069-17179 GCF_002168275.2 Theobroma umbraticum
TGAATGTTTGCCTAGGAAAACATGAATAAAAAGTCATTCATTAACTAAAAAGGTCCATTTATAATCACCCATGCCTTTAAAAGCCTTATTACTCGTTTTAAATGGTTTTA
>NW_018397381.1:17928-18087 GCF_002168275.2 Theobroma umbraticum
TGAAGAAAAAGCCGTTCATTAGCAAGAAAATTCTATTTATAGCCATCCATTCCTTCAAAAGCCTTACTACTCACTTTAACTGGTTTTGTAATCTTATAATTGATTTTAGGTTAAATTGTTTTACATTTTTTGTTAAAACAGGCTATAATTGAATGTCTA
>NW_018397381.1:18187-18331 GCF_002168275.2 Theobroma umbraticum
TTGTTCAAACAAGTTATAATTGAATTTCTTCCATGAAAAATGTAAAGAAAAAGCCTTTCATTAGCAAAAAAAGTATATTTATAATCACCGATTCCTTTAAAAGCCTTATTACTTACTTTAAATAGTTTTATAATCTCATAATTC
>NW_018397381.1:18349-18478 GCF_002168275.2 Theobroma umbraticum
TCACATTTTGGTTAAAATAGACTATAATAGAATGTCAGTCTCTGAAAATGTGAAAAAAAGGCATTATTGACGACCCCATTTGTAGTCACCCATTCCTTCCAAAGCATTATTACTCGCTTTAAATAATTT
>NW_018397381.1:18488-18620 GCF_002168275.2 Theobroma umbraticum
TAATTCATTTTAAGTTGAATTTGTTAACATTTTTTGTTAAAACAAATTATAATTGAATGTTTGCCTAGGAAAATATGAACAAAAAGTCATTCATTAACCAAAAATGTCCATTTATAGTCACCCATGCCTTCA
>NW_018397381.1:18630-18750 GCF_002168275.2 Theobroma umbraticum
TACTCGTTTTAAATGGTTTTATAATATCGTAATTGATTTTAAGTTGGATTCTTTTATATTTTGGTTAAAACAAATTATAATTGATCATCTACCTTGGCAAACGTGAAGAAAAAACGTTCA
>NW_018397381.1:18907-19278 GCF_002168275.2 Theobroma umbraticum
GCCTTATTACTCACTTTAAATGGTTTTGTAATCTCATAATTGATTTTATATTGAATTGTTTTTACATTTTTAATTAAAACTACTATAATTGAATGTCTGTCTTAAAAAACATGAATAAAAAGGTATTCATTGGTAAAAAATATCTATTTATAGTCACCCAGTTCTTCAAAAGTCTTATTACTTGCTTTAAATAGTTTTATAATCTCGTAATTGATTTAAAGTTAATTTTTTTTTACATTTTGGATAAAACATATTAGACTTGATTGTCTGCTTCAGGAAACATGAACAAAAAAGCCGTTCATTAGCAAGAAAATTCTGTTTATAGCCATCCATTCCTTCCAAAGCCTTACTACTCACTTTAAATGGTTTTG
>NW_018397381.1:19288-19544 GCF_002168275.2 Theobroma umbraticum
ATTGATTTTAGGTTAAATTTTTTTACATTTTTGGTTAAAACAGGCTATAATTGAATGTTTACCATAAAAAACGTGAAGAAAAAGCCATTCATAGGCAAGAAAAGTCTATACATAGTCACCCATTCATTCAAAAGTCTCATTACTTGCTCTAAGTAGTTTTATAGTTTCATAATTGATTTTAAGTTGATTTTTTTTACATTTGTAGTTAAAATAGGTTATAATTGAATGTTTGCATTGGGAGACGTGAAAAAGAGTC
>NW_018397381.1:19884-20032 GCF_002168275.2 Theobroma umbraticum
GTTGAATTTTTTTACATTTTTAGTTAAAACAAATTATAATTGAATGTCTGCCTTGAGAAACATGAAGAAAAAGTCATTCATTGACTACAAAAGTCCATTTATAGTCACCCATGCCTTTGAAAGGCTTATTACTCTCTTTAAATAGTTT
>NW_018397381.1:20051-20195 GCF_002168275.2 Theobroma umbraticum
TTAAGTTGAATTTTTTTATATTTTTTGTTAAAACAAATTATAATTGATTGTCTACCTCTAGAAACATGAAGAAAAAGTTGTTCATTGGCAAGAAAAGTCTACTTGTAGTCACCTATTCCTTCAAAACCCTTATTACTCGCTTTA
>NW_018397381.1:20205-20554 GCF_002168275.2 Theobroma umbraticum
TAATCTCATAATTGATTTTAAATTGAATTTTTTTAATTTTTTTGTTAAAACATATTTTAATTGAATGTTTTCTTCGAGAAACGTGAAGAAAATGAAATTCATTGACAAAAAAAGTCCATTTATAGTCACTTATGCTTTCACAAGCCTTGTTACTCACTTTAAATTGTTTTATAATCTCATCATTTATTTTCAGCTGAATTGTTTTGTATTTTTAGTTAAAATAGATTATAATTGAATGTTTGCCTGAGAAAACATGAAGAAAAAGTCATTCATTGACTATAAAACCCATTTATAATCACCCATATCTTCGAAAGCCTTATTACTCGCTTTAAATAGTTTTACAATCTCG
>NW_018397381.1:20688-20802 GCF_002168275.2 Theobroma umbraticum
AAGAAAAAGCTATTCATTGAAAAAAAAAGTCTATTTATAGTCTCTCATTCCTTCAAAAGCCTTATTACTTTCTTTAAATGGTTTTATAATTTCATAATTCATTATAAGTTGAAT
>NW_018397381.1:20936-21144 GCF_002168275.2 Theobroma umbraticum
AAGAAAAGGGCATTTATTGGCGAGAAAACTCCATTTGTAGTCACCCATTCCTTCTAAAACCTTATCCTCACTGTAAACAGTTTTATAATATAATAATTAATTTTAAGTTAAATTTTATTATATTTTTAGTTAACACATATTATAATTGAATGTCTATATCAAGAAACGTGAAGAAAAAGCCATTCATTGACTAGAAAAGCCCATTTAT
>NW_018397381.1:21154-21519 GCF_002168275.2 Theobroma umbraticum
GCCGTCGAAAGCCTTATTACTTGCTTTAAATGATTTTGTAATCTCATTATTGATTTTAAGTTGAATTTTTTAAAATTTTTGATTAAAACGGGCTATAATTGCATGTCTGTCTTGAGAAACGTGAAGAAAAAGTTATTCATTGACATGAAAAGTCCACATATAGTCACTCATTCCTTTAAATGCCTTACTACTGACTTTAAATGGTTTTATAATCTAATAATTAATTTTAAGTTCAATATTTTTACATTTTTAGTTAAAACAGATTACGATTGAATGTTTACATCAGGAAATGTAAAGGAAAAGCTACTCATTGACAAGAAAAGTATATTTATAATCACTGATTCCTTCAAAAGCCTTATTACTCA
>NW_018397381.1:21529-22095 GCF_002168275.2 Theobroma umbraticum
TTTTATAATCTCATAAATGATTTTAAGTTGATTTTTTTTTATATTTTTGATGAGAATAGACTATAATTGATTATTTGCTTCAAGAAACATGAAGAAAGGCATTCATTGGTAAAAAAGTCCATTTATAGTCTCCCATTCCTTCAAAACCCTTGCTACTCACTTTAAATGGTTTTATAATCTCATAATTGATTTTAAGTTGAATATATTTTACATTTTTTGTTAGAACAGATTAAAATTGAATGTCTATCTCAAAAAATGTGAGAGAAAAGACATTCATTGGCAAGAAATGTCTATTCATAGTCATTTATTTCTTCAAAAGCTTTACTACTAACTTCAAACTGTTTTGTAATCTCATAATTGATTTTGAGTTGAATATTTTTATGTTTTTGGTTAAAACAGATTGTAATTGGATGTCTACCTCAAGAAACAAGAGAATAAAGTCATTCATTAGCAAGAAAAGTTCATTTAAAGTCACACATTCCTTTAAAAGCCTTATTACTCACTTTAAATGATTTTATCATCTCATAACTGATTTTAAGTTAAAATTTTTTGCATTTTTGGTTAAA
>NW_018397381.1:22184-22347 GCF_002168275.2 Theobroma umbraticum
TTAAATGGTTTTATAATCTCATAATTGATTTTAACTTGAATTTTTTTATATTTTGACTAAAAAAAATTATAATTGAATGTTTGCTTGGGGAAACGTCAAGTAAAAGGGATCCATTGGCACACAAAGTCTATTTATAGTCACCCAACCTTGCGAAAGCCTTATT
>NW_018397381.1:22357-22505 GCF_002168275.2 Theobroma umbraticum
AATGGTTTTATAATCTTATAATTGATTTTAAGTTGAATAATTTGATATTTTTAGTTAAAGTAGATTACAATTGAATGTCTACCTTGGGAAACGCATAGAAAAAGCTATTCATTGAGAGGAAGAGTCTATTTATAGTCACTGATTCTTT
>NW_018397381.1:22576-22823 GCF_002168275.2 Theobroma umbraticum
TTTTTTTGTATTTTTGGTTAAAATAGATTATAATTGAATGTCTGCCTTAAGAAACATGAAGAAACAGCCATTCATTGATGAGAAAAGTCTATTTCTAGCCACTTATACCTTCAAAAGCCTTATTACTCACTTTAAATGGTTTTTTTATCTTATAATTGATTTTAGGTTGAATTTTTTAAAATCTTTGATTAAAACAGGCTATAATTGAATGTCTGTCTTGAAAAACATGAAGAAAAAGTTATTCATT
>NW_018397381.1:22876-23038 GCF_002168275.2 Theobroma umbraticum
TTATAATCTCATAATTGATTTTAAGTTCAATATTTTTACATTTTTGGTTAAAACGGATTATAATTAAATGTCTACATCAGGAAATGTAAAGGAAAAGCTACTCATCGACAAGAAAAGTATATTTATAGTAACCGATTCCTTCAAAAGCCTTATTACTCACTT
>NW_018397381.1:23048-23239 GCF_002168275.2 Theobroma umbraticum
TATAATCTCATAAATGATTTTAAGTTGATTTTTTTTATATGTTTGGTGAGAACTGACGATAATTGATTATTTGCTTCAAGAAACATGAAGAAAAAGGCATTCATTAGCAAAAAAGTCCATTTATAGTTGCCCATTCTTTCAAAACCCTTGCTACTCACTTTAAATGGTTTTATAATCTCATAATTGATTTT
>NW_018397381.1:23339-23494 GCF_002168275.2 Theobroma umbraticum
TTAAAATAGACTATAATAGAATGTCAGTCTCTGAAAATGTGAAGAAAAAGGCATTATTGGCGAGAAAACCCCATTTGTAGTCACTCATTCCTTCCAAAGCCTTATTACTCGCTTTAAATAATTTTATACTCTCATAATTCATTTTAAGTTGAATT
>NW_018397381.1:24067-24202 GCF_002168275.2 Theobroma umbraticum
CAAAAGCCTTATTACTTGCTTTAAATGGTTTTATAATCTCGTAATTGATTTAAAGTTGAATTTTTTTTACATTTTGGATAAAACATATTAGACTTGATTGTCTGCTTCGGGAAACATGAAGAAAAAGCCGTTCAT
>NW_018397381.1:24811-25750 GCF_002168275.2 Theobroma umbraticum
TAACTAGAAAAGGCCATTTATAGTCACTCTTGCTTTCGAAAGTCTTATTACTCGTTTTAAATGGTTTTATAATCTCGTAATTGATTTTAAGTTACATTTTTTTACATTTTTAGTTTAAACAATCTATAATTGAATTTGTACCTCAAAAAACATACAGAAAAAGTTATTCATTGGCAAAAAAAGTCTATTATAGTCACCCATTCTTTTAAAAACCTTATTACTTGCTTTAAATGGTTTTATAATCTCATAATTGATTTTAAGTTGAATTCTTTTACATTTTTGGTTAAAACAGATTATAATTGAATGTCTGCCTCAAGAAACATGAAGAAAAAGTCATTCATTGACTAGAAAACCCCATTTATAGTCACCCATGCCTTTGAAAGGCTTATTACTCTCTTTAAATAGTTTTATAATCTCGTAATTGATTTTAAGTTGAATTTTTTTAAATTTTTGGTTAAAATAAATTATAATTGATTGTCTACCTCCAGAAACATGAAGAAAAAGTCGTTCATTGGCAAGAAAAGTCTACTTATAGTCACCTATTCTTTCAAACCCTTATTACTCGCTTTAAATGACTTTGTAATCTCATAATTGATTTTAAATTGAATTTTGTTACATTTTTTGTTAAAACATATTTTAATTGATTGTTTGCTTCGAGAAACGTGAAGAAAATGAAATTCATTGATAAGAAAAGTCCATTTATAGTCACTTATGCTTTCAAAATCCTTGTTACTCACTTTAAATAGTTTTATAATCTGATAATTTATTTTCAGCTGAATGTTTTTGTATTTTTAGTTAAAATAGATTATAATTAAATGTTTGCCTTAGAAAACATGAAAAAAAAGTCATTCATTGACTACGAAAACCCATTTATAGCACCCATATCTTCAAAAGCCTTATTACTCGCTTTAAATAGTTTTACAATCTCGTAATTGATTT
>NW_018397381.1:25850-26054 GCF_002168275.2 Theobroma umbraticum
AGATTATAAAACCATTTAAAGTGAGTAATAAAGCTTTTGAAGGAATAGGTGACTCTAAATGGACTTTTCTTGCCAATGAATATCTATTTTTTCACGTTTCCTAAGGTAGACATTCAATTATTATCTGTTTTAACTAAAAATGTAAAAAATTTCAACTTAAAATCAGTTATGAGATTATAAAACCATTTAAAGTGAGTAATAAGG
>NW_018397381.1:26141-26533 GCF_002168275.2 Theobroma umbraticum
GACATTCAATTACAATCTGTTTCAACCAAAAACATAAAATATTCAACTTAAAATTAATTATGACATTATAAAACCTTTTGAAGTGAGTAGTAAGATTTTTGAAGGAATAAATGATTATGAATAGACTTTTTTTGCCAATAAATACTTTTTTTCTCACGTTTCCTGAGGTAGGCATTCAATTATAATCTGTTTTAATAAAAATATAAATATATTCAACTTAAAATCAATTATGAGATTATAAAATCATTTAAAGTGAGTAGCAAGGGTTTTGAAGGAATGGGTGACTATAAATAGACTTTTTTGTCAATAAATGCCTCTTTCTTCACGTTTCTTGAAGCAAACAATTAATTATAGTTTGTTCTCACTAAAATGCAAAACAATTCAACTTAAAA
>NW_018397381.1:26724-26812 GCF_002168275.2 Theobroma umbraticum
GTCGATGAGTAGCTTTTCCTTTTCATTTCCTGATGTAGACATTCAATCATAATCTGTTTTAACCAAAAGTGTAAAAATATTGAACTTC
>NW_018397381.1:26822-27010 GCF_002168275.2 Theobroma umbraticum
TGAGATTATAAAACCATTTAAAGTGAGTAGTAGGACTTTTGAAGGAATGGGTGACTATAAACGGACTTTTGTTGTCAATGAATAGCTTTTTATTCACGTTTTCCAAGACAAACATTCAATTATAGCCTATTTTAACAAAAAATTTAAAAAAATTCAACTTAAAATCAATTATAAGATTACAAAACCAT
>NW_018397381.1:27020-27154 GCF_002168275.2 Theobroma umbraticum
TAATAAGGCTTTCAAAGGCATGGGTGACTATAAATAGGCTTTTCTAGTCAATGAATGACTTTTTCTTCACATTTCCTAAGGTAGACATTCAATTATAATCTATGTTAACTAAAAATGTAATAAAATTTAACTTA
>NW_018397381.1:27167-27310 GCF_002168275.2 Theobroma umbraticum
GATTATAAAACCATTTAAAGCGAGTAATAAGGCTTTGGAAGGAATGGGTGACTAAATATGGAGTTTTCACACCAATAAATGTCCTTTTCTTTACATGTCCAGAGACTGACATTCTATTATAGTCTATTTTAACCAAAAATGTA
>NW_018397381.1:27320-28950 GCF_002168275.2 Theobroma umbraticum
ACTTAAAATGAATTATGGATTATAAAACCATTTAAATCAAGTAATAAGGCTTTTGAAGGAATGAGTGACTATAAATAGACTTTTTTTTTGTCAATGAATGGCTTTTTCTTTACGCTTTTCATGGCAGAAATTCAATTATAGCTTGTTTTAACCAAAAATGTAAAAAAAATCAACTTAAAATCAATTACGAGATTGTAAAACTATTTAAAACGAGTAATAAGGCTTTCGAAGGTATAGGTGACTATAAATAGGCTTTTCTAGTCAATAAATGGCTTTTTCTTCATCTTTTTTGAGGCAGACATTCAATTATAATCTATTTTAACCAAAATTGTAAAAAAATTCAACTTAAAATGAATTATGAGATTATAAAATTATTTAAAGTGAATAATAGGCTTTTGAAAGCATGGGTGACTATAAATGGACTTTTCTTGCCAATGAATTCTTTTTTCTTCAAGTTTCTTAAGGCAACCATTCAATTAAAATATGTTTTAACAAAAAATGTAAAAAGAATTCAACTTAAAATCAATTATGAGATTACAAAGCCATTTAAAGCGAGGAATAAGGGTTTTGAAGGAATGGGTGACTATAAGTAGACTTTTCTTGCTAATGAATGGCTTTTTCTTCATGTTTCCTAAGGTAGACAATCAATTATAATTTGTTTTAAGCAAAAATATAAAAAAAATCAACTTAAAATCAATTACGAGATTATAAAACTATTTAAAACCAGTAATAAGGCTTTCAAAAATGTTAGTGACTATAAATGGACTTTTCTCGTCAATGAATTACTTTTTCTTTACGTTTCTCAAGGGAGACATTCAATTATAATCTGTTTTATCCAAAAAAGTAAAAAAATTCAATTTAAAATCAATTAAGATTATAAAACCATTTAAAGCAAGTAATAAGATTTTTAAAGGAATGGGTGATTATAAATGGACTTTTTTTGCCAATGAATCACCTTTTCTTTACATTTTTGGAGACAAAAATTCAATTATAGATTGTTTGAACTAAAAATGTAAAAAAATTCAACTTAAAATCAATTACGAGATTATAAAACCATTTAAAGCGAGTAATAAGGCTTTCGAAAGCAAGGGTGACTATAAATGGTCTTTTTTAGTTAGTGAATGACTTTTTCTTCATGTCGCCTAAGGTAAACATTCAATTATAACCTGTTTTAACTAAAATGTAAAAAAATTCAACTTAAAATCAATTATGAGACTATAAAACTATTTAGAGTGAATAATGAGACTTTTGAACAAATGGGTGACTATATATGAACTTTTCTTACTTATGAATAGCTTTCTTTCACGTTTTTCGTGCCTGACATTCAATTATAGCCTATTTTAGAGAAAATATAAAAAAAGTTAACCTAAAATCAATTATAAGATTACAAAACTATTTAAAGCAAGTAATAAGGCTTTTGAAAGAATGGGTAGCTATAGACAGAATTTTCTTGGCAATGAATGACTTTTTCTTCATGTTTCCCAAGGTAAGCAATCAATTCTAATATCTTTTATCCAAAAATATAAAAACAAATTCAATTTGAAATCAATTACGAGATTATAAAACCATTTAATGCAAGTAATAAGGCTTTTGAAAGAATGGGTGACTATAAATGAACTTTTCTTGCCAA
>NW_018397381.1:28977-29333 GCF_002168275.2 Theobroma umbraticum
AGACAAATATTCAATTATATATGTTTTAACTTAAAATGTAAAAAAATTCAACATAAAATCAATTATGAGATTAAAAAACTATTTAAAGTAAGTAATAAGGCTTTTGAATGAATCGGTAACTATAAGTAGACTTTTTTTCCCAATGAACGACTTTTTCTTAACATTTGCCAAGGTAGACAATCAATTATAATTTGTTTTAACCAAAAATGTAAAAAAATTTAACTTAAAATCAATTAGGATATTAGAAAACCATTTAAAGTGAGTAATAAGGCTTTCAAAGGTATGGGTGACTATAAATGGACTTTTCTAGTTAATGAATAACTTTTTTTTACGTTTCCCTAGGCAAATATTCAATT
>NW_018397381.1:29343-30732 GCF_002168275.2 Theobroma umbraticum
TTAAAGCGAGTAATAAGGCTTTGAAAGGAATGGGTGACTACAAATGGGGTTTTCTCGTCAATCAATGACTTTTTGTTTACATCTTCAGAGACTAACATTCTATTATAGTCTGTTTTAACTAAAAATATGAAAAAATTCAACTTAAAATGAATTATGAGATTATAAAACTATTTAAAACAAGTAATAAGGCTTTTGAAGGAATGAGTGACTATAAATAGACTTTTTTTGCTAATGAAAGGCTTTCTCTTTACGTTTTTCATGGCAGAAATTCAATTATAGCTTGTTTAAATAAAAAATTTAAAAAAATTCAACTTAAACTCAATTACGAGATTATAAAACCATTTAAAATGAGTAATAAGGCTTTTGAAGGTATGGGTGACTATAAATGGGCTTTTCTAGTTAATGAATGGCTTTTTTTTCATGTTTCTTGAGGTAACCATTCAATTATAATTTGTTTTAACCAAAAATGTAAAAAAATTCAATTTAAAATGAATTATGAGATTAGACAACCATTTAAAGTGAGTAATAAGGTTTTGAAAGGAATAGGAGACTACAAATGGAGTTTTCTCGCTAATAAATGCCTTTTTCTTTACATTTGTAGGAACTGACATTCTATTATAGTCTGTTTTTACCAAAAATGTAAAAAAATTCAACTTAAAATGAATTATGACATTATAAAACTATTTAAATTAAGTAACAAGGCTTTTGAAAAAATGGGTGGCTATAAATAGACTTTTTTTTGTTAATGAATTGCTTTTTCTTTACGTTTTTCATGGCAGAAATTCAATTATAACTTGTTTTAACAAAAAATGTAAAACAATTTAATTTCAAATCAATTACGAGATTGTAAAACCATTTAAAGCGAGTAATAACGCTTTTAAAATTATAGGTGACTATAAATGGACTTTTCTAGTCAATGAATGACTTTTTCTTTATATTTCTCGAGGCAGACATTCAATTACAATATGTTTTAACCAAAAATGTAAAACAAATCAACTTGAAATCAATTATGAGATTATAAAATCATTTAAAGCTAGCAATAAGGCTTTTGAAAGCATGAGTGACTATAAATAAACTTTTCTAGTCAATGAATAACTTTTTCTTCAAATTTTCAAAAATTGACTTTCTATCATAGCCTGTTTTAACCAAAAATGTAAAAAAATTCAGCTTAAAATGAATCATGAGATTATAAAACCATTTAAAGTAAGTAATAAGGCTTTTGAAAAAATATGTGACTATAAATGGACTTTTTTTGCCAATGAATGGCTTCTTTTTTACGTTTTTTTGACAAAAATTCCATTACAGCTTGTTTTAACAAAAAATGTAAAAAAATTCAACTTAAAATCAATTTCGAGATTGTAAAACTATTTAAAGGGAGTAATAACACTT
>NW_018397381.1:30861-31956 GCF_002168275.2 Theobroma umbraticum
AAGGCAGACATTCAATTATAATCTGTTTTAACTAAAAATATAAAAAAACAACTTAAAATTAATAATGAGATAATAAAACCATTTAAAGTAACTAATAAGGCTTTCAAAGGCATGGGTGACTATAAATGAGCCTTTCTAATCATTGAATGATTTTTTTTTCACGTTTCCCAAGGCAGAAATTCAATTATAATCTGTTTTGACCAAAAATGTAAAATAATTCAACTTAAAATGAATTATGAGATTGTAAAACTATTTAAAGTGAGTAATAAAGCTTTTGCAAGTATGGGTGACTTTAAATAGACATTTCTTACCAATAAATTCCGTTTTCTTCAAGTTTCTCGAGGCAAACATTCAATTAAAATATGTTTTAGCTAAAAATTATCAAAAATTCAACTTAAAATCAATTATGAGATTACAAAGCCATGTCAAGCGAGTAATAAGGGTTTTGAAGGAATGGGTGACTATAACTAGACTTATCTTGCCAATGAACCCTATTTTCTTCACGCTTCCAGAGGTAGAGATTCAATTATAATCTGTTTTGACCAAAAATGTAAAAAAATTCAACTTACAATTTATTACGAGATTATAAAACCATTTAAAGCGAGTAATAAAGCTTTCGAAAGCTTGAGTAAGTATAAATAGAGTTTTCTAGTCAATGAATGACTTTTTCTTCACGTTTCCAAAGGCACACATTCAATTATAATCTATTTGAATTAAAAATATAAAAAAATTCAACTTAAAATGAATTATGAGATTATAAAACCATTTAATGCAAGTAATAAAGCTTTTGAAGGAATGGGTGACTATAAATGGACTTTTTTTTGTCAATGAATGGCTTTTTCTTTACGTTTTTTAAAGTAGAAATTCAATTATAACTTGTTTGAACAAAATATGCAAAAACATTCAACTGAAAATTAATTACAAGATTATAAAACCATTTAAAGTAAGTAATAAGGCTTCCAAAAGCATAGGTGACTATAAATAAACTTTTTTAATCAATGAATGACTTTTTTTTCACGTTTCCCAAAATAGACATTCAATTATAACTTATTTTAATAAAAAATATAAAAAAATTCAACTTAAAATCAATTATGA
>NW_018397381.1:31966-32526 GCF_002168275.2 Theobroma umbraticum
CATTTAAAGAGAGTAATAAGGCTTTTGAAGGAATGAGTGACTGTAAATGGATTTTTTTTATGTATGAATGACTTTTTCTTCATGTTTTTTGAGACAGACATTCAATTATAGCCTATTTTAGCAAAAAATGTAAAACAATTTAACCTAAAATTAATTTTTAGATTACCAAACCATTTAAAGCGAGTAATAATGCTTTTGAAGGAATGGGTGACTAAAAATAGACTTTGCTTGTCAAGGAACGACTTTTCTTCATGTTTCCCGAGGCAGACAATTAATTATAATATATTTTATCTAAAAATATTAAAAAATTTAACTTAAAATCAATTACGAGATTATAAAACCATTTAAAGTGAGTAATAAGGTTTTTGAAGGAATGGGTGACTATAAATAGACTTTTCATGCCAATGAATGCTTTTTATAAATGTTCTTCAAGACAGACATTCAATTATATCTGTTTTAACTAAAAATGTAAAAAAGTTTGACTTAAAATTAATTATGAGATTACAAAACTACTTAAAGCAAGTAATAAGGTTTTTGAAGGCATGGGTGACTATAAATGA
>NW_018397381.1:32536-32652 GCF_002168275.2 Theobroma umbraticum
TCAATAAATGGTTTTTTCTTCATGTTTCTCGTGGTAGACATTCAATTATAATATATTTGGACCAAAAATATGAAAAAATTCCACCTAAAATCAATTATGAGATTATAAAATCATTT
>NW_018397381.1:32662-32778 GCF_002168275.2 Theobroma umbraticum
GTAAGGCTTTTGAAGGAATGGGTGACTATAAATAGATTTTTCTTATCAATGAATGCTTTTTTCTTCGTGTTTCTTAAGGTAGACATTCAATTATAATTTGTTCTAACTGAAAATAT
>NW_018397382.1:0-172 GCF_002168275.2 Theobroma umbraticum
TGAATTTTTTTACATTTTTTATTAAAACAGACGATAATTGAATGTCTACCTCAAGAAATGTGTAGAAAAAGCCATTCATTTAGAAAAAAAGTCTATTTATAGTCACCCATTCCTTCGAAAGCCTAATTACTCGCTTTAAATTATTTTATATCTCATAATTGGTTTTAAGTTG
>NW_018397382.1:553-677 GCF_002168275.2 Theobroma umbraticum
GATTTTAAGTTGAGTTTTTTTACAGTTTTAGTTAAAACAGACTATAATTGAATGCTTGTCTCAAGAAACATGTAGAAAAGCCATTCATTGAGAAGAGAAGTCCATTTATAGTCACCCATTCCTT
>NW_018397382.1:689-879 GCF_002168275.2 Theobroma umbraticum
TACTCGCTTTAAATTGTTTTATAATCTCATAATTGATTTTATGTTGAATTTTTTGACATTTTTTGTTAAAATAGACTATAATTCAATATATACTTAGAGAAACGCTAAGAAAAACGCATTCGTTGGTAAGAAAAGTCCCTTTATAGTCACTCATTCTTTCAAAAGCCTTATTACTAGCTTTAAATTGTTT
>NW_018397382.1:889-1420 GCF_002168275.2 Theobroma umbraticum
TAATTGATTTTAAGTTGAATTTTTTTACATTTTTCGTTAAAAAAGACTATAATTGAATGTCTACCTCAAGAAACGTATATAAAAAGCCATTAATTGAGAAAAAAAGTCCAATTATAATCACCCATTCTTTCAAAAGCCATATCACTCGCTTTAAATTGTTTTATAATCTCATAATTAATTTGAAGTTGAATTTTTTTACATTTTTTGTTAAAACAGACTATAATTGAATGCTGGTCTGAAAAAACCTGTAGAAAAAGCCATTCATTGAGAAGAAAAATCTATTTATAGTCACCGTTTCCTTCAAAAGCCTTATTACTCGCTTTAAATTGTTTTATAAACTCATGATTAATTTTAAGTTGAATTGTTTTACATTTTTGGTTAAAACAGACTATAATTCAATATATACTTAGAGAAACGTTAAGAAAAATGCATTCATTAGCAAGAAAAGTCCATTTATAGTCACCTATTCCTTCGAAAGTCTTGTTGGTCGCTTTAAATTGTTTTCTAATCTTATAATTGATTTTAAGTTAA
>NW_018397382.1:1430-1555 GCF_002168275.2 Theobroma umbraticum
TATTTTTTGTTAAAACAGACTATAATTCAATATCTACTTAGAGAAACGTTAAGAAAAACGCATTCGTTGGCAAGAAAAGTTCCTTTATCGTCGCCCATTCCTTCAAAAGCCTTATTACTCGTTTT
>NW_018397382.1:1565-1743 GCF_002168275.2 Theobroma umbraticum
ATAATCTCATAATTGATTTTGAGTTGAATTTTTTAAAATTTTTGGTTAAAATAAACTATAAATGAATGCCTGTCTCAAGAAACGCGTAGAAAAAGTCGTTCATTAAGAAGAAAAGTCCAATTATAATCACCCATGCTTTCAAAGACCATATTACTCGCTTTAAATTGTTTTATAATCT
>NW_018397382.1:1753-1907 GCF_002168275.2 Theobroma umbraticum
TTTAAGTAGAATTTTTTTATATTTTTGGTTAAAACAGACTATATTGAATACCTGTCTCAAGAAACCTGTAGAAAAAGGTATTTATTGAGAAGAAAAGTCAATTTATAGTCACCCATTCTTTTAAAAGCCTTATTACTTGCTTTAAATTGTTTTA
>NW_018397382.1:2225-2335 GCF_002168275.2 Theobroma umbraticum
ACGTGAAGAAAAATGCATTCGTTGGCAAGAAAAGTCCCTTTATAGTCACCCATTACTTCAAAAGCCTTATTGTTTGCTTTAAATTGTTTTATAATCTAATAATTGATTTT
>NW_018397382.1:2345-2465 GCF_002168275.2 Theobroma umbraticum
TTTTTACATTTTTGGTCAAAACAGACTATAATTCAAAGTCCACATTGAGAAACGTGAAAAAAAACGCATTCCTTGGCAAAAAAAGTCTTTTTATAGTCACTTATTCCTTTAAAAGCCTTA
>NW_018397382.1:2475-2584 GCF_002168275.2 Theobroma umbraticum
TAAATTATTTTATAATCTCATAATCGATTTTAGGTAAAATTTTTTTACATTTTTAGTTAAAACAAACTATTATTGAATGTCTACCTCTAGAAACGTGAAGAAAAAGTCA
>NW_018397382.1:2594-2708 GCF_002168275.2 Theobroma umbraticum
AGAAAAGTCCATTTATAGTCACCTATTCCCTCAAAAGCCTTATTATTCATTTTAAATTGTTTTATAAACTCATAATTGATATTAAGTTGAATTTTTTTACATTTTTTATTAAAA
>NW_018397382.1:2718-2830 GCF_002168275.2 Theobroma umbraticum
TTGAATGTTTACCTTGAGAAACATGAAGAAAAATACATTCATTAGCAAGAAAAGTGCATTTATATTCACCTATTCCTTCGAAAGCCTTATTACTCGCTTTAAATTATTTTAT
>NW_018397382.1:2840-2970 GCF_002168275.2 Theobroma umbraticum
TTGATTTTAAGTTAAATTTTTTTATATTTTTGGTTAAAAAAGAATATAATTGAATGCCTGTCTCAAGAAACGTGTCGAAAAAGCCATTCATTGAGAAGAAAAGTCCATTTATAGTCACCTATTCTTTCAA
>NW_018397382.1:2990-3152 GCF_002168275.2 Theobroma umbraticum
AATTGTTTTATAATCTTATAATTGATTTTAAGTTAAATTTTTTTACATTTTTGGCTGGAACATACTATAATTGAATGTCTACCTTGAGAAATGTGAAGAAAAATAGATTTATTTGCAAAAAAAGTCTATTTATTGTCACTTATTCTTTCAAAAGCCTTATTA
>NW_018397382.1:3162-3357 GCF_002168275.2 Theobroma umbraticum
ATAGTTTTATAATCTCAAAATTAATTTTACATTGAATTTTTTTACATTTTTATTTAAAATAAACTATAATTGAATATTTACCTTGTGAAACATGAAGAAAAACACATTCTGTAGCAAGAAAAGTCCATTTATCATCACCCGTTCTTTCGAAAGCCTTATTACTCGCTTTAAATTGTTTTATAATCTCATAATTGA
>NW_018397382.1:3457-3735 GCF_002168275.2 Theobroma umbraticum
ATTAAAACAAACTATAATTCAATGTTTACTTAGAGAAATATGAAGAAAAATGCATTTGATGGCAAGAAAAGACCCTTTATAGTCACCCATTCTTTCAAAAAGCTGATTGCTCACTTTAAATTATTTTATAATCTCATAATTGATTTTAAATTGAATTTTTTATAAAATAGACTATAATTAAATGTCAGTCTCAAGAAACATGTAGAAAAAGCCATTTATTAAGAAAAAAAGTCCATTTATAGTCGCCTATTCTTTCAAAAGCCGTATTACTGGCTTTA
>NW_018397382.1:3892-4116 GCF_002168275.2 Theobroma umbraticum
TCAAAAGCCTTATTACTCACTTTAAATAGTTTTATAATCTCCAAATTGATTTTACATTGAATTTTTTTACATTTTTATTTAAAATAAACTATAATTGAATGCTTACCTTGTGAAACATGAAGAAAAATACATTCTGTAGCATGAAAAGTCCATTTATCGTCACCCGTTCTTTCAAATGCCTTATTACTTGCTTTAAATTGTTTTATAATCTCATAATTGATTTT
>NW_018397382.1:4179-4355 GCF_002168275.2 Theobroma umbraticum
AAAGTCCATTTATAGTCATCTATTCCTTCGAAAGCCTTATTACTCACTTTAAATTGTTTTATAATCTCATAATTAATTCTGAGTTGAATTTTTTTACATTTTTGGTTAAAAGAGACTATAATTTAATATCTACTTAGAGAAACGTGGAGAGAAACGCATTCGTTGGCAAGAAAAGT
>NW_018397382.1:4775-4919 GCF_002168275.2 Theobroma umbraticum
TTTAGTTAAAACATACTATAATTGAATACTTACCATGAGAAACATGATGAAAAACGCATTCATTGGCAAGAAAAGTTAATTTATAGTCAACCATTCCTTCAAAAGCCTTACTACTCACTCTAAATTATTTTATAATTTCATAAT
>NW_018397382.1:5467-5583 GCF_002168275.2 Theobroma umbraticum
TTACATTTTCAGATAAAACAGACTATAATTGAATACTTACCTTGAGAAACATGATGAAAAACGCATTCATTGGCAAGAAAAGTTAATTTATAGTCAGTCATTCCTTCAAAAGCCTT
>NW_018397382.1:5928-6118 GCF_002168275.2 Theobroma umbraticum
AAAGCCATTCATTGAGAAGAAAAGTCCATTTATAGTCACCCTTTACTTCAAAAGCCGTATTACTCGCTTTAAATTGTTTTATAATCTCCTAATTGATTTTAAGTTGAATGTTTTTACATATTTGGCTAAAACATGCTATAATTGAATGTCTACCTAGAGAAATGTGAAGAAAACAGATTCATTTGCAAGA
>NW_018397382.1:6353-6515 GCF_002168275.2 Theobroma umbraticum
AAATAAACTATAATTGAATGTTTACCTTGTGAAACATGAAGAAAAACACATTCTATAGTAAGAAAAGTCCATTTACCGTCACCCGTTCTTTCAAAAGCCTTATTACTCGCTTTAAATTGTTTTACAATCTCATAATTTATTTTAAGTTGAATGTTTTTACAT
>NW_018397382.1:6683-6832 GCF_002168275.2 Theobroma umbraticum
CTTATTACTCACTTTAAATTGTTTTATAATCTTATAATTAATTTTGAGTTGAATTTTTTTATATTTTTGGTTAAAACAGAATATAATTTAATATGTACTTAAAGAATTGTGAAGACAAATGCATTCATTGGCAAAAAAAGTCCTTTTAT
>NW_018397382.1:7159-7269 GCF_002168275.2 Theobroma umbraticum
AAGCCATTCATTGAGAAGAGAAGTCCATTTATAGTCACCCATTCTTTTAAAAGTCATATTACTCGCTTTATATTATTTTATAATCTCATAATTGATTTTAAGTTGAATTT
>NW_018397382.1:7369-7481 GCF_002168275.2 Theobroma umbraticum
TTAAGTTGAATTTTTTTACATTTTTTGTTAAAACAGACTATAATTGAATACTTATCCAAAGAAACATGTAGAAAAAGCCATTCATTGAGAAGAAAAGTCCATTTATAGTCAC
>NW_018397382.1:7502-7673 GCF_002168275.2 Theobroma umbraticum
TACTCGCTTTAAATTGTTTTATAAACTCATGATTGATTTTAAGTTGAATTGTTTTACATTTTTGGTTAAAACAGACTATAATTCCATATCTACTTAGAGAAACGTTAAGAAAAACATATTCGTTGGCAAGAAAAGTTCCTTTATCGTCACCTATTCCTTCAAAAGCCTTAT
>NW_018397382.1:7683-8012 GCF_002168275.2 Theobroma umbraticum
AAATTATTTTATAATCTCATAATTAAATTTTAAGTTGAATTTTTTTCAATTTTTGGTTAAAACAGACTATAATTGAATGCCTATCTCAAGAAACATGTAGATAAAGCCGTTCATTGAGAAGAAAAGTCCAATTATAGTCACCCATTCTTTCAAAAGCCATATTATTCACTTTAAATTGTTTTATAATCTCATAATTGATTTTAAGTAGAATTTTTTTATATTGTTGGTTAAAACAAACTATAATTGAATGCCTGTCTCAAGAAACCTGTAGAAAAAGACATTTATTGAGAAGAAAAGTCAATTTATAGTCACCCATTCCTTTAAAAGCC
>NW_018397382.1:8022-8224 GCF_002168275.2 Theobroma umbraticum
CTTTAAATTGTTTTATAATCTCATAATTGATTTTAAGTTGAATTGTATTATAGTTTTGGTTAAAACAGACTATAATTGAATGTCTATCTCAAGAAATATGTAGAAAAAGCCGTTCAGTGAGAAGAAGTCCAATTATAATCAACCTTTCTTTCAAAAGCCATATTACTCACTTTAAATTATTTTATAATCTCATAATTGATTT
>NW_018397382.1:8234-8401 GCF_002168275.2 Theobroma umbraticum
TTTTTTACATTTTTGGATAAAACAGACTATAATTGAATGCTTACAATGAGAAACATAAAGAAAAACGTATTTTTTAGCAAGAAAAGTCCATTTATGGTCACCTATTCTTTCAAAAGCCCTATTACTCACATTAAATTGTTTTATAATCTCATAATTGATTTTAAGTT
>NW_018397382.1:8411-8520 GCF_002168275.2 Theobroma umbraticum
ACATTTTTGGTTAAAACAGACTATAATTCAATGTTTATTTAGAGAAACGTGAAGAAAAATGTATTCGTTGGCAAGAAAAGTGTCTTTATAGTCACCCATTGCTTTAAAA
>NW_018397382.1:8620-8784 GCF_002168275.2 Theobroma umbraticum
TGATTTTAAGTTGAATTTTTTAAATTTTTGGTTAAAACAGACTATAAATGAATGCTTGTCTCAAGAAACGTATAGAAAAAGTCGTTCATTGAGAAGAAAAGTCCAATTATAATCACCCATCCTTTCAAAGACCATATTACTCGCTTTAAATTGTTTTATAATCT
>NW_018397382.1:8794-8949 GCF_002168275.2 Theobroma umbraticum
TTTAAGTATAATTTTTTTACATTTTTGGTTAAAACAGACTATAATTGAATACCTGTCTCAAGAAACCTGTAGAAAAAGGCATTTATTGAGAAGAAAAGTCAATTTATAGTCACCTATTCCTTTAAAAGCCTTATTACTTGCTTTAAATTATTTTA
>NW_018397382.1:9281-9422 GCF_002168275.2 Theobroma umbraticum
TTTTATATTTTTGGTCAAAACAAACTATAGTTCAAAGTCTACTTTGAAAAACGTGAAAAAAATGCATTCGTTGGCAAAAAAAGTCACTTTATAGTCACTCATTCCTTTAAAAGCCTTATTACTCGCTTCAAATTATTTTAT
>NW_018397382.1:9783-9926 GCF_002168275.2 Theobroma umbraticum
TGTTTTATAATCTCCTAATTGATTTTAAGTTGAATTTTTTTACATATTTGGCTAGAACATACTATAATTGAATGTCTACCTTGAGAAATGTGAAGAAAAACATATTTATTTGCAAGAAAAGTCTATTTATTGTCACCTATTCC
>NW_018397382.1:10026-10191 GCF_002168275.2 Theobroma umbraticum
ATAAAACAATTTAAAGCGAGTAATAAGGCTTTTGAAGGAATGGGTGATTGTAAAGGGACTTTCTTGCTGACGAATGCATTTCTCTTCACGTTTCTCTGAGTAGATATGAAGTTATAGTCTGTTTTAACGAAAAATATAAAAAAATTCAACTTAAAATCAATTATG
>NW_018397382.1:10534-10737 GCF_002168275.2 Theobroma umbraticum
AGAATGGGTGACGATAAATGGACTTTTCTTCCTAAAGAATGTGTTTTTCTTCATATTTCTCAAGGAAAGCATTCAATTATTGTCTATTTTAAAGACAAATATAAAAAAATTCAACATAAAATCAATTTTAAAGTTATAAAACTATTTAAAGTGAGTAATAAGGCTTTTGAAGGAATAGCTGACAATAAATAGACTTTTCTTAC
>NW_018397382.1:10747-10995 GCF_002168275.2 Theobroma umbraticum
GTTTTTCTTCACGTTTCTCAAGGTAGACATTCAATTATAGTATGTTTTAGCCAAATATGTAAAAAACTTCATCTTAAAATCAATTATAAGATTATAAAATAATTTAAAGTGAGTAACATGACTTTTGAAAGAATAGGTGACTATAAATGGACTTTTCTTCTAAATGAATGGCTTATTTTACATGTTTCTTGAGACAAGCATTCAATTATAGTCTGTTTTAACCAAAAATGTAAAACAATTCAATTTAA
>NW_018397382.1:11005-11112 GCF_002168275.2 Theobroma umbraticum
GAGATTATAAAACAATTTAAAGCGAGCAATAAGGCTTTTGAAGGAATTGGTGACTATAAAGGGACTTTTTTTGCAATCAAATGCGTTTTTCTTCACATTTCTCTAAG
>NW_018397382.1:11212-11350 GCF_002168275.2 Theobroma umbraticum
TGAATTTTTTTACATTTTTGATTAAAATAGACAATAATTGAATGTCTACCTCAATAAACGTGCAAAAAAAGCCATTCATTGAGAAAAAAAGCCTATTTATAGTCACCCCATGCTTCAAAAGCCTTATTACTCGCTTTA
>NW_018397382.1:11360-11523 GCF_002168275.2 Theobroma umbraticum
TAATCTCATAATTGATTTTAAGTCAAATGTTTTTACATTTTTAGATAAAACATACTATAATTGAATGCTTACATTGAGAAACGTGTATAAAAATACATTCATTGCAGGGAAAGTTTATTTATAGTCACCCATTCCTTCAAAAGCCTTATTACTCGTTTTAAAT
>NW_018397382.1:11538-11841 GCF_002168275.2 Theobroma umbraticum
TAATTAATTTTAAGTTAAATGTTTTTATATTTTTGGTTAAAATAGACTATAATTCAATATCTACTTAGAGAAATGTGAACAAAAATATATTCGTTGGCAAGAAAAGTCCCTTTATAGTCATCTATTCCTTCTAAAGCCTTATTACACGCTTTAAATTATTTTATAATCCCATAATTAATTTTAAGTCAAATTTTTTTACATTTTTGGGTTAAACAGACTATAATTGAATGTCTGTCTTAAGAAACATATAGAAAAAACCATTCATTGAGAAAAAAAGTCCATTTATAGTCACCCATTCCTTTA
>NW_018397382.1:11858-12042 GCF_002168275.2 Theobroma umbraticum
TTTAAATTGTTTTATAATCTCATAATTGATTTTAAGTTGAATTTTTTACATATTGGTTAAAACATACTATAATTGATTGTCTACCTAAAGAAGCGTGAAGAAAAACACATTCATTTGCAAGAAAAGTCTATTTATTGTCACTTATTCCTTCAAAAGCCTTATTACCCACTTTAAATAGTTTTAT
>NW_018397382.1:12068-12341 GCF_002168275.2 Theobroma umbraticum
TATATTTTTGTTTAAAATAGACTATAATTGAATGCTTACCTTTGGAAACATGAATAACAATGCATTCTTTATTAAGAAAAGTCCATTTATCGTCACCCATCTTTTCAAAAGCCTTATTACTTGCTTTAAATTATTTTATAATCTCATAATTGATATTAAGTTGAATGTTTTTACATTTTTCGTTAAAACAAACTATAATTCAATGTTTACTCAGATAAACATGAAGAAAAATGTATTCGTTAGTAAGAAAAGTCCCTTTATAGTTACCCATTC
>NW_018397382.1:12351-12492 GCF_002168275.2 Theobroma umbraticum
CTTATTACTCGCTTTAAATTGTTTGATAATGTTATAATTGATTTTAAGTTGAATTTGTTTACATTTTTGGTTAAAAAAGAGTATAATTGAATGTCTGTCTCATGAAACGTGTAGAAAAAGCTATCCATTGAGAAGAAAAGT
>NW_018397382.1:12502-12828 GCF_002168275.2 Theobroma umbraticum
TCACCCATTCTTTCAAAAGCCATATTACTCGCTTTAAATTGTTATATACTCTCATAATTAATTTTAAGTCAAATTGTTTTACATATTTAGTTAAAACATACTATAATTGAATGTCTACCTCAAGAAACGCAAAGAAAAACACATTTCTTTGTAAGAAAAGTCCATTTATTGTCACCTATTCCTTCAAAAGCCTTATTACGCACTTTAAATTGTTTTATAATTGCATAATTGATTTTAAGTTGAATTTTTTTACATTTTTGGTTAAAACAGACTGTAATTGAATGCTTGTCTCAAAAAAACGTATAGAAAAAGCCATTCATTAAGAA
>NW_018397382.1:12838-12902 GCF_002168275.2 Theobroma umbraticum
TTTATAGTCACCCATTTCTATAAAAGTCATATTACTTGCTTTCAATTGTTTTATAATCTCATAA
>NW_018397382.1:12912-13085 GCF_002168275.2 Theobroma umbraticum
GTTGAATTTTTTTACATTTTCAGATAAAATAGACTATATTTGAATACTTACCAGGAGAAATATGAAGAAAAATGCATTTATTAACAAGTAAAGTCAATTTATTGTCGTTCATTCCTTCAAAAGCCTTACTACTCACTTTAAATTATTTTCTAATCTCATAATTGATTTTCAGT
>NW_018397382.1:13095-13261 GCF_002168275.2 Theobroma umbraticum
TACATTTTTGGATAAAACAGACTACATTTGAATGGTTACCTCAAGAAGCATGAAGAAAAATGCATTGTTTAGTGAGAAAAGTCTATTTATCGTCACCCATTCTTTCGAAAGCCTTATTACCATCTTTAAATTATTTTATAATCTCATAATTAATTTTAAGTTGAAT
>NW_018397382.1:13341-13429 GCF_002168275.2 Theobroma umbraticum
GAAAAGTCCCTTTATAGTCACCTGTTCCTTCAAAATCTTTATTGCTCGCTTTAAATTGTGTTATAATCTCATAATTAATTTTAAGTTG
>NW_018397382.1:13439-13580 GCF_002168275.2 Theobroma umbraticum
TATTTTTGGTTAAAACAGACTATAATTGAATATCTACTTAAAGAAATATGAAGAAAAAGGTAGTCATTGAAAAGAAAAGTCAATTTTCTGTCACCTATTCCTTCAAAAGTTGCATTACTCGCTTTAAATTATTTTATAATC
>NW_018397382.1:13590-13707 GCF_002168275.2 Theobroma umbraticum
TTTTAAGTTGAATTTTTTTACATTTTTGATTAAAGTAGATAATAATTGAATGTCTACCTCAATAAACATGCAGAAAAAGCCATTCATTGAGAAGAAAAGTCAATTTATAGTCACTCA
>NW_018397382.1:13718-14048 GCF_002168275.2 Theobroma umbraticum
GCCTTATTACTCGCTTTAAATTATTTTATAATCTCATAATTGATTTTAAGTCAAATTTTTTTACATTTTTAGATCAAACAGACTATAATTGAATGCTTACATTAAGAAACATGAAGAAAACCACATTCATTGGTAGGAAAAGTCCATTTATAGTCACCTATTCCTTCAAAAGCCTTATTACTCGCTTTAAATTATTTTATAATCTCATAATTAATTTTAAGTTGAATTTTTTTATATTTTTGGTTAAAACAGACTATAATTCAATATCGACTTAGAGAAACGTGAAGAAAAACGTATTCATTGGCAAGAAAAGTCCCTTTATAGTCACCC
>NW_018397382.1:14058-14247 GCF_002168275.2 Theobroma umbraticum
AAGCCTTATTACACGCTTTAAATTGTTTTATAATCGCATAATTGATTTTAAGTCAATTTTTTTTACATTTTTTGTTAAAACGGACTATAATTGAACATCTGTCTCAAGAAACGTGTAGAAAAAGTAGTTCATTGAGAAGAAAAGTCCATTTAGCGTCACCCATTCCTTTAAAAGCCATATTACTCGCTT
>NW_018397382.1:14257-14416 GCF_002168275.2 Theobroma umbraticum
TATAATCTCATAATTGATTTTACATTGAATTTTTTTACATATTGGTTAAAATATATTATAATTGATTGTCTACCTTAAAAAACGTGAGGAAAAACACTTTCATTTGCAAGAAAAGTCTATTTATTGTCACCTATTCTTTCAAAAGCCTTATTACTCACT
>NW_018397382.1:14432-14568 GCF_002168275.2 Theobroma umbraticum
TCTCAAAATTGATTTTAAGTTGAATTTTTTTATATTTTTGTTTAAAATAGACTAAAATTGAATGCTTACCTTTCAAAACATGAAGAACAACGTATTCTTTATCAAGAAAAGTCCATTTATCGTCACCCATCTTTTC
>NW_018397382.1:14598-14712 GCF_002168275.2 Theobroma umbraticum
TATAATTCAATGTTTACTCAGAGAAACATGAAGAAAAACGTATTTGTTGGTAAGAAAAGTCCCTTTATAATCACCCATTCTTTCGAAAGTCTTATTACTCGCTTTAAATTGTTT
>NW_018397382.1:14790-15033 GCF_002168275.2 Theobroma umbraticum
AAGAAACGTGTAGAAAAAGCCATTTATTGAGAAGAAAATTCCATTAATAGTCACCCATTCTTTCAAAAGCCATATTACTAGCTTTAAATTATTTTATAAGCTCATAATTTATTTTAAGTCAAATATTTTTATATATTTGGTTAAAACATATTATAATTGAATGTATACCTCAAGAAACGTGAAGAAAAACTCATTCTTTTGCAAGAAAAGTCTATTTTTTGTCACTTATTCCTTCAAAAGCCT
>NW_018397382.1:15043-15221 GCF_002168275.2 Theobroma umbraticum
TGTAAATAGTTTTATAATCTCAACATTGATTTTATGTTGAATTTGTTTTACATTTTTGTTTAAAATAGACTATAATTGAATGCTTACCTTGAGAAACATAAAGAAAACTGAATTTTTTAGCAAGAAAAGTTTGTTTATTGTCACAAATTCTTTCAAAAGCCTTATTACTCACTTTAAA
>NW_018397382.1:15231-15420 GCF_002168275.2 Theobroma umbraticum
ATCTCATAATTGGTTTTAAGTTGAATTTTTTTACATTGTTGGTTAAAATAGACTATAATCAAATCCCTGTCTTAAGAAACATGCAGAAAGACACATTCATTGATAAGAAAAGTTTATTTATAATCACCCATTCCTTCAAAAGCCCTATTACACGCTTTAAATTGTTTTATAATCTCATAATTGATTTTA
>NW_018397382.1:15430-15559 GCF_002168275.2 Theobroma umbraticum
TTTTACATATTTGGTTAAAACATACTATAATTGAATGTATACCTTAAGAAATGTGAAGAAAAACACATTCTTTTGCAAGAAAAGTCTATTTTTTGTCACCTATTCTTTCAAAAGCCTTATTACTCACTT
>NW_018397382.1:15571-15667 GCF_002168275.2 Theobroma umbraticum
TAATCTCAAAATTGATTTTACGTTGAATTTTTTTACATTTTTATTTAAAATAGACTATAATTGAATGTCTTCGTTGAGAAACATGTAAAAAAAGGC
>NW_018397382.1:15677-15915 GCF_002168275.2 Theobroma umbraticum
AAGAAATGTTAATTTATAGTCACCTTTTTCTTCAAAAGCCGTATTACTCACTTTAAATTGTTTTACAATCCTATAATTGATTTTTAGTTAAATGTTTTTACACTTTTAGATAAAACAGACTATAATTGAATGCTTACCTTGAGAAACATAAAGAAAAATGCATTCTTTAGCAAGAAAAGTTCATTTATCGTCACCCATTCTTTCAAAAGCCTTATTACTCGCTTTAAATTGTTTTATA